>NW_007728936.1:20543-30118 GCF_000696425.1 Galeopterus variegatus
AAAAAAAATCTAATATGTATATATAATATATATCATTATTATATATGTTATATATAATATATGGAAAAAGAAATATATATTTCATCAATATAAATATATATCAGAGAGAGAGAAAAAAAGAAAGAAAGAAAAAGAAAATAAGGAATTGGCTCACGTAATCATGGAGGCTCTCAAGTTCCAAGATCTGCAGGCTGCAAGCTGCAGTCCCAGCAGAGGCCAATGAATGTCATACTTCCCGTTCAAATCTGAAGGCTGGAGAACCAGAAGAGTCGAAGATGTAAATGCCAATGAGCTCAATACTCAGGAAGAGCCAATAATTCTGTTCAAGTTTGAAAGAAGGAAAAAAAAGTATTCTCACGTGAAGGCTCTCAGACAGAAAGTGTTCCCCTTACTCGAGGGACGATCAACTTTTTCGTTCTATTCAGACCTCAGCTGATTAAATTGGGTGCACCCACATGAGAAATGGCAATCTGCGTGACTCAGTAAAATGATAATGTCATCTAGAAACACCCTTATAGACATATCCAGAATAATGTTTGACCAAATGTCAACACCCTGGGGCTCAGTCAACTTGACAGGTAAATGTTAACATCACATTCTCATTGTAAAATTCTCTACAAACCTGTCATTTTTTGGTTCTCTTTTTAAAAAAAGTTATTTATACATATTTCTGGGGTGCAGAGTTGTTGACTATCTGTGTTTGTGTACAGTATGTGATGATCAATATTATCAGCATTTCACTATTACAAATCATAATTACTTTTTGTGTCCCTTATCGAGTTACTCCCTGTCCCCTCAACTTCCACTTTCCCCTTCAAGTAACTACAGGTCTGTTCTCTCCTTCTGAAATTTCAATGTTTTATTATGGTCTTTCTTTCTTTGTGGTAAGTCTTAATGCTCATTGACTTAATTATTTCATTCAAAGTTGCAACATCTTGATGTGCTACTTTTCAGAATTATTTCTCTAAAGACGATAGCTTCCTTTCACCAACTAGAACTGTTAGGTTACTCTGAAATGCAGTTCATTCGGAAAAGGCACTATGATGTTTAATTATTTTGTTTTATTTGCTGCTTTTTAACATAGGAAATTAGTTCTCAAGTTATGTTTGGTGGTGTTCAGTGGGTTGTTTTGGCCTTTTTTGCTTTCTCTTTGTCTTTTCCTAAAAAACTTTCGGGTTTTATTGATCAATGTGTTTCAATCAGTTGTGTTCATCCCTGCTTTTGATGCTCAAATTGTCCCATGTTTGGCTAAAGGAAGTCTCTTCTGACTGGCTTCTGTGTTTTTTGCATAAACAATTGATCTTTGAAAAGTTTTCATGCTTTCTGAAGTAACAATATTTGCAAGTCATATATATTACCTTCCCCCACACCTGGAAATAATCACTCTTCAATGAACTCTGGTATTTAGGCTCGGTAATGTGTAAGTTGATAGTGTTCATTACTATTAGATAGTCATTGTTTTTAAGACATTTTAGTGGACAGATTTAAGGGTATACAGATGAGTATATTTTAAAAGAAGCAAATAGGTTCATATTGATATTTACAATTCAAATTAAAGATGACTGTATTACGAGTATATATGAGAACAAATAGAGTTGCAAATCTTAAAACTAATTCAAGTGGTCTGACTTTTAGTAGCTACATTGGTGTTAATATTTGGCACTATTTCATATATATGGTTAGAAAAACAATCATTTGAAACTGAACTCAAATGTCATTTGCTCCTACAAAAATCCACATGATCCTTCAAGTTGGTTGTTTAGCATAGTGCTCCCAAAAGCTGTGGAGTCAGCCTAATTGGATCAACTTCTAAGTATGGCATAAATTAAATATATGATCTTGTGCAAAGGACAGAAACATCTGAGCCCCAGTTTCTTCAGCTTGTAAAATAATAACAATAACAGTATCTGTATACCTTACGTAATTGAGGTAAGAATTAAGTAAAATAATATATACATATTATTTCACTATATGTATATCATTATGTATTTATAAATAGTTGGACCAGTGTCAGGCAACTGATAAATATTTGGTAAATGTTAGTAATGTATAAATATCTCTTGGAACATTCTAAATTGAATTATATTCTACCTAGAATAATTTATGTGTGTTAAAATAATCTTTAGTGCACTTTAAGTTCCCGGAGGGCAGACCACCATTGTATTCTTGCCTTTACCTACAAAAGGAATTGTCCGGGTTTCTTTGCGGAATGCCTTGCACATCATCCACACTCAGTAGTATTTGGTGATTGGGATGGTGTGCACGTGTGTGTGTGCACGTGTGTGTGCGTGTGTGTGTGTGTGTGTGTGTGTGAGAGAGAGAGAGCAAGAAGGAGACAGAGACATGTGGTTGGGAGAGAAAAGGAGTGAGAAAGAGAGGAAGAGAAGAAGAGAAAGACAGAGAGAAAGATGAAATCTAATACCCCTCCCCCCTCATTCTTTCTGAACTGCTAAAAGAAAGTCCACTAGGGACTTATCCAATATTTGCATGGAGATTAATCCATATAAAATTACGGAATCTGAAGATCGTTCTTGTAGTGTTCCTTCAAAGTTTTGAGTAGGTTGGTAGAATGTCAGCATAAAGAATAAAGAACATGCCAAGAAGACTAAGATGAAGAGTTAGGAAGAAAACCAAAAGAATGCTGTTATTACAGATTTATACTTCCAGACAATAATAATGACACATTGCGTGCCACTCTGCCTCTTTCCAAGAACAACACACAAACACACACACTTTCAAAGCAGGGAAAGGCCTACTGATTCTTCCACCATGATCAATAACGTGGCAAATCCTGCTGCTCCCACGCTATGTTATACTACTGCAACTTCAAAACCCCTGATCACACAAGGGGAGGAGTTAATGCTATCCCCAGCGGCAAGTGCCAAACCGACAGGATGCAGACAACATTACATGACACTTTGCTTCTGATTTTTTATCTCTTTTAATTACTTTTAATATAAATGAGTTAATGAATACAATTTCTTACCTTGAATTTAGCAAGCCCTAAATAATATTAGCTATTCCTACTACTATATTTGATATCTGGCATATCCCCCCCCCCCATTTCACACATTTTTTTATTCTTCAAAATTATATTAGCTATTTTCAGTTCATAGATCTTCCATATACATTATGGAATCAGGTTTTCAAAAATGTTCGGTGTGATTTTAATGAATTGATATCTTCTATAATGTGTCTTTCTTTACTTGATCATAGACTACTTCATTTGTTAAGGTCTTGAATGATTTTTGATGAATTTTTATAGTTTTCTCCATAGAAGGCTTACACATATTCATCAGATTTAGTATCATGTGGTAATGGCTGCTATGACTAAATGTATTTATTTTAGAAGGGCATATTTTAAAATTTATTACTGGTGTAAGGAAATTAAATGAATTTTTAAAATATTTTTATTATAGCCACTGATTTTTCTGAACTCATTAATTTCTTAATTTTCTATTTTCTTTGATTTTCTATTAAAATAACCATTACTTATGAATGATAGTTTTCTTCCATATTTTCCAATTATTTTACATTTTATATATTTATCTTGTTCTTCTGAGTTCTCTGAGACTTACAGTACATCACTGAATAGAAGCTTTTTCTTCTTGGCAATAAAGAAAATTCTTATATTATACTCTTAGATGTATAATCTGCATTTTTTATTGGTTGATTCCTTCTGTCAGATTAAGGTTTGTAATGAGTTACGAATAAGTTTAAAATTATTTCAAATATATTTTCCTTACATTTTAGATAATTAAATATTTTCCTTTAAATTTTAATGCAATGAAATTTCTTAATAGTATTTTGAAATATATACCTTGTTATATTTCTAGGATAAACCAAAATTGGTCATGCCATATTATTTATTTTTTAATATAGTGGATTCAGTTTGCTAATATTTACAATTTTTGTGTCTATGTTTATGAATTCATGTCTCGAACTTATGTTTTATATCATGTCATTCTCTGATTTTGTAATGTATGCACTAGTTTAAAAGATAAATTGGGGAGCAATTCTTAACTCTTTTCTGTGAAAAGTAGTTGGTATTTGGCACTGTCTACAACTTGAAAGTCTGTCAGAACTCATAATAAAAATTACTGATTCAACATTTAAAAATCTTATTAGTTAATTTTAGTAAGTTGCAGTTTTCCCTGGTTTGTCCATTTTGTGTAAGTTAACAAATTTAAGGGTAGAAAATGTTTCACAGTGTTTTGTAAAAAAATTGTATTTCTCTAATTATGAACCATTTTAACTATAAGTACTATTTATTTGTAAAATCTCTCTTTTCATGATCTAATCTGGTATGTAATTATTTTTTATAAACATTTCATTTGAGCTTAAAGAAAGGTACACCCTTTCTCTGATAGTTTTGAACTGGGTTCTCATATCCCATTATTGTATGTGCTTATTTTTAAAATTTTCATTCAATAATTTTTAGTCCTATTAATATATAATTAAATGAGAAATGTGTATTAAAATCCCATTCTGTGATTATGGCTTTAAAATTTTATCTTTGTAATTATCTCGAGCTTGATTTTGCTTTGCATTTTATGAGGCTTGTTATTAGTTACACAAATTTTAAAAATATTTTATATACACAGTGAATTCCTCCTTCTATCAATATGAAATAATTGTCTTCATTTCTAATATCATTTTTTGACCTAATATATATTTAGTTTCATATTTGCCTGTATATTTTATTTGCTTACTATTTCTTTTTACATCCTTTAATTTATATTCTATTTCGTTGTATTATAGGTGTTTCATTATGTATTATCTATGTCTTTTATAAATACATTGCTTTTTGCTTGCTGTTTTCTTTTTTTTTTTTTTTCCTTTTTGTCTTTTTTCGTGTCCGGCAACGGATCGCAACCCTCAGTGTCACGCCTGTACCGGACCTGGACAGGCAACGGGATCGCACCCCTCGGTGTTGCCCCCGCATCTCGCTCAGCCAGTGAGCGGGAACCAGTCTGTATGTGGGATCCGAACCCTCGGAGGGAGCGCCTCCGCACTCCCAAGCGGCGCATTGTAGCAGTGCGCCACCGGGCCGGCCCTTTTGCTTGCTGTTTTCTCATCTGAAGTCTTTTACATTTAACTTGATTAAGTTATTTTTTTGTATTCACTGTGTATGGGCTTTTGAATGTAATAGAAGAAGTACAAATTTCCTTTGTTAGACGGGCCAAAGTCTACTAAATGTATTCTGGCAAATACTAATGATCACCTCTCAAAAAAAAAAAAAAAAAAAAAAGAAAGAAAGAAAAAACGACTTGTGGCGCTTACCAATTACTGTAATGTAAATACTCCTACATGGCTGGTTTCGAACTACTGACGTACTGAAGAGATGCATACTATTGGCTTATAAAGCTGTATGGACCTATATCTGTTTTGTGCACAAACATATATCTAGTACCTAGTACAGTGCTGGATGTACAGCAAGCATTTGGTAAAAAAAATAAAAATTTTTGAATGATGGACAGAATTGTGGAAAGATGTAAGAGGCGGGATAAAGGGGTAAAAAAATAAAAACTACTTACGGTAGACTTCCTTCCCTTGTATACCATCAAATTTTACTCCAAAGATAAGTGTCATAAAAATGCCAACATAAAGAATCTAAAAATGATTTTTAAAAATTATCACATATTTACTCACCTAATATCCCCTTTCTTGCAAGGGCTTGTGTTATAATTCTGACAAAATAAACATAAACATTTCTATCAGATTGCTTTGTTATCATTAAACTCTAGTACGACCTAGATGAGTTACATTCTCTCTCTAAGGCTTACTTTCATTATCTGTGCCACTATCTCATATGTGGCAAGGAACAAACGGATCAATAATGAAATTAAATAGCACCCTACTTGGCATACTACAGATGCTCAAACAAGCCAGTTTGCTTTGCTTCCTATTTCAAACTAGTTTGTGAGTGTGTTGGAGTCATCTTTGCATGTAATCTGTAATATATTCATTCAATCCTCATTAAGTTTTGAACACATTGAGGCTGCTGTGTTTGGGTTCCAGATGTTAAAGAAAACACTTGAAGCCAGTTAAATTTAACAAAGTTTATTTGAGCAAACAACAGTTTCTAGAACTAGGGAGCATTCCAGACTGAAGATCGTTCAGAATTCCCTCCTTTCAATGTGGCGAACTGTGTATAAAACAAGAGAAACAGGAAGTGATGTATAGAGATCACCTGAAGAATGCAGTTCTATGTTTGACTTATTTGGGAATAAGTTGGCAGCTTTCAGACTGTGATTGGCTGAGGGTTCAGCTACTATGATTGACTGAGAGTCAGTTACTTGGTTAAGAGGGTATATTCCTAGGTTAGGTTACAACTTGTTTGCACATCAAGCTGGTAGTTCACTATATACAGAGGCAGCATTGGGCCAAATTTTTATTATCTAAGTAGTGAGGCTGCTTTGAGCCAAACTGAACACAAGAATAGTGTATCGGTTTTCTAATGGCATAATAATTCTGTGTAACAAACTATATCAACACTAAGTCTCTCAAACGAAAAGCATTTATTTGGCTCACAAAGATTACAGATTAATAATTTAAGGTGTACTATCATTCTGGTCTTGGCAGGACTCACTCACATGTTTGGGGGTGCACTGACTGCTAGTTGCAAACTGATGCATCTGCGAGTAGTCCAGCTGTAGGGTAGAGTTACTCGGCTTTGCACTCTCACTGTTCCACCAAGTTGGATGGGCACGTTTTTATGGAGATAGGAGTTCAATATGCTCAAGCCATTCTCTTGGCTTCTGCTCCAATGATCAAAGCATGTCACATGTTCATGCCAAGACTCAATGTGGAAGGGCACTGTTAAATAACTTGGACACAGGTAGATGTGATCAACTGGGGACATTAATGATATCTGTGTACTGAAAGGTAGATGCAAAAATAAGGTTGTGTCTCTGATCAATAGGAATTCAAATAACCTTAATATATAGAATGTCTGAGTAGATATCTAAAACACAAGAGTATAAAGAATGCAGAAAGACAGGAATAATCACTTTACCCCCAAATAGTAATGAAAACCTTCCTACAGGAATTGCAGCTTGAGATGGAAATGATAGAAGGGAAGAAACTCTCATTGGAGAAAAAATGAGCAAAAGCAGGGGTAAGTGTGGTATTTAGAGGGGAAGTTGGGAAGCCTGGCTAAAGCAGGTTTGTGTTGGGAGTACGTGAAAAATAATACTTCAGAATACTCTGGATTATGGTGACCTACAACTGTCAAGTCAAGATGTTCATATTTTATTATTTATTAGATCATGAGGAGCTACTAACAGAATCTAAACAGAGAAATGCTGTCTTTACATAATTATGCATGCAAAAAAACTAAAACAAGAAATATAGTTATGACCTAGGAAGAAACCAGGAGTGTCAGAATAAAATAATACCATCTTAGATTGGTGATAGGTTTGAAAAGGAACATATAAACACAACCTTACTTTTAAAGGAAAAATAATAGAATTTGCTGATAATTTTATGTGTGCACTGAAAGAAAGGAAGGAGGAGAGATGGCTGAGTTTGAAAGCAGATCAGTGCATCATCAGAAAGAGAAGTGGAAGGAGCAAATGCGAAGTAACTTAGATATTTCCCTTGTTGATTTTTAGAAAATCAAATGTTGAATATACAATAGAATTTATATTGGTCATTTATATAAGTGGTCATGTATTTGTATAAAAAACACGAGTTAGAGATTTCTAGGTAAATATATGATACAATAAAAAATTGTTTTATATTTTGTGACTTAGAAGTAATTGATTGATGTGCTTGAAATTGAAACGTTAAAATGGTCCTCATATTTATTGCTTTTCCTTTCTAGGTGAATACTTGCATAACTATGTGCAAAACACTTTAAATACCTAAGCACTGAGAGTGAGATATTCGTAGAAAGTAAAAACATGAACAAGATAGTACCTGGGAATGGACCTATATCAAAGTATTTACAATATATGAATAAACCGCTAACATAATTAAAAAGAAAGTAGAATCATATACCTCATGTTATAAAATCTCAAGTAGAATATTGAAAAGCTAAATGTACCTAGACTCTGTATTTTCAAAGTATACTGAAGAATTTCTATCATAATTTGTGATGTCATATTCAAGATTAATCAGATCAAGATTATTTTCTGAGTTAAGGACTCAACATAAAGATACATTAGGGACATGATGTCTAAATGTTTACCTTAATTATTTCTTTTTTCAATATAGACACAAAATTAGAAAAACTTCAAATAACTTCTGACTTTGTTTCAGTGTGTGTTTTAGCATAATTTTATATATTTTTCAGAAATTTTATAGAATTGATACATTTTTCGGTTGAGAAATACTTTTGTATCACTCAGAAAAGGTAGATTTGTCTAATGGAGAAAGAGGGAAATGTTTAAAATATATTAAATAATGTTTACAAATGTAATTTTTCTCCAAATTTATTCATGTTGCCCTCTATTTCTCACAATTACAAAACTTATCAAATTTACTTTTAAGTATGTTCTGATGTAAATTAGAAACTGTCTGTAAGTTCAGGGATTATCATGAGTAAAATTGTCAATCCCATTCTCTCAAACATATTGGCAAATCTAAAAGTGTTGCAGTATTTCACTTCTAATAGTAAATTTCATTTAGTCTTTGTTCTATATTAATTAATTTCCCTACTTAATACACAAATTAATTTCTCCTGTACTAGGTGTTCACATAAAGAGTCACTGGGAAAGTAATAATTTTCTACCTGTATCACAGTTTTATTAGGTCAGCACTCTAGGGCATAAAGAAAGTAATTTGAGGTTGTGGGGAATCAAGCTCAAAGCTACACAATAATAAGAGTCATTTGGAAGTACCACACCATTGATGCCAATGTGAACTGTTAAGACAAGCTTCATTCAGAAATACAAAATTATTTTTTCTTTATTACCAATTTAGTAGGTCAACCTAAGACAGTATATACATATTTTTGTGTGCATTTAGAACACCCCAAATATAATCACACATAGCATGGGACAATTGGAGAGAGGTAGGTAACATTAGTACCTGTGTTAAGTTGACATTTCAGGGTCAGTGAATAAATTCCATCAAACCCCAAGTGTGTATTCTTGAGTTACTTCATGTACATTAACCTTGACTCTACATAGCTTCTTAGGTTTGATTGCATTAGTGGCTCAAACCAGTTTGATCTAGCTAAGAGTATCATTGCAGAATTAATTAGTCAAAGCCTTTTGCAGAATATTTTTTTCCTTTAGTTCTATTGTTTATTTATTTTTAAAAAACAAAAACAAAACAGTTGGTTCTTGTTTTAAATAACCTATGGTAGCAGTTCTTAAACTTTTGGCCTTAGGACACCTTAACACCTTTAAAAATTTGGGGGGATCCTGAAGAGTTTTGTTTATGTGTTAATCTATTAATATTTAGCATATAGGAATCAAAACTGAAATTAAAAAAATTATATATTTATTAATTATAAATAAAAATAAACCCAGTATATGTTAACATAAATAATGTACTTCAATAAAAAAAATGACATTTCAAAAAAATAGTGAGATAAATAGCATTCTTTGGCAAATTCCTTTAAA
>NW_007728936.1:30292-33980 GCF_000696425.1 Galeopterus variegatus
TTTGTTTATGTGTTAATCTATTAATATTTAGCATATAGGAATCAAAACTGAAATTAAAAAAATTATATATTTATTAATTATAAATAAAAATAAACCCAGTATATGTTAACATAAATAATGTACTTCAATAAAAAAAATGACATTTCAAAAAAATAGTGAGATAAATAGCATTCTTTGGCAAATTCCTTTAAAATTTATCTTAATAAAAGACAGCTGTATTCTTATAGCTCCTTCTGCATTCAATCTATTGGGATTTATGTTTCTGATTGAAGTACATGAAGAAAATCCAACCTCACACATTTGGGGAAGGGAGATTTATTTTAATTGCCATTTCGGACAACTGTGGAAATTCTTATTTATACTACACCAAACTCAACAAATTGTAGTTTATTAAAGGTTGATTACAGTGTGGAATTTGAAACCATAGTAATGAACTTTTTGTACTTACGTTTTGATGAATGGGTCTATCTCACACTTTTAATGGATTTTTTTTTTTTACCCAAGTATGATTTGTAAGGTATGCTTTCATATTTTGGAAAATATTGGTTTATAGAGATATGCAAGTCTTGTAAATGTTAAAACATTTTATGATACAATATAGAAAAGTAACATTTCACTAATAGCATCAGTAATCTCATCACTGTTCAGAATCCGTTAAGCTCAAAGTGTAAGATACAAGCTCCACAAACCCTTATTTTCATTTGATTTTGGATTTCCCATCTCCAGAACTGTGAGAAATAAAATTCTGTTGTTTATAAATTCCCCCGTCTAAGGTATTTTGTTATAGCAGCCCAAACTGCTTAAGACACCCATCAAATCAGATTCCTTTTTAATGTTTGGGTTAAAATTCATTGCAAAATCGTAGTACTTTGATTAATTTCCCCCCACGCGCTCAAATTATCTTTTTAAGTTCAAAGACTTTTTTTTTTTTGTAATATTCAGTTAGTAGAAGTTTATACGTTTTCCTCCCTGGATGTTTCATTTATGAAGTCAAAATTTCTGTTACATCCCTATTATCTGATAGATTGGAATCAGAAGATATTATTTATGCTTATTAGCATACTACCCTATTGTGTAGCAATTTTATTTGTCTTTTTATGGCTCAATTATCAAATCAATTTACGTCTTATTACCGATGGGGTGTTTTCATGAATTCCATTAATGATTTAAATAATATTTATTGAGCACATACTATGTTATCAGGCACAATCCTAGGGACTAGGAGATCAAATGGCAAACATTTCAGTAATGGCATGTGCTCTCATAGTTTACAGTCTTGAGGAAGAAATATTCAAGTAACACGTTACTATTTGTGATGCTTTTAAAATATTTTCTAAAATTATTTGATACTTCTCCCTTCAAGAGGTAGAGCCTAGTTCTCTTCCTCTTGAGTGCGGGCTACACTTAGCTTTCATTTTTGAAAGAATAGAATAATGTAGAAGAGATAGAAGAGATGGTGTAAGAATTTGGAGAGTAGGTCATGAAAGGCTCAGCAGCTTCCTTCTTGCTCTCTCTCTGGGATGGTTCACTCTGGGCAAGCTAACAGCCGTGTCCAGAGAACCCTGAAGCAACTCCTTAAAGAGATCCGTGTAGCAAGGAACAGGAAGCAGATCCTCAGACCCAGTCAAGATTTCAGATGACTGTAGCCCTAGCTATCCTCTTGACTGAAACTTCATAAAGGTCTATTGTGAAAATTCACAAAAACTGTAAGATAATAAATGTTTGCTGTTTTATACCACTAAGAGTTGAGGTTCTGTGTTATGCAACAATAGGTAACTAACACACTACTGTAGAGTGGATAAGTCCAGTTGGAGAGTCAAGCATAGGACACATAGGACACATCTGAACCAATCTGATAAGGTTTCTGACTATAAGGAATATTTAAATAGAGACCTAATGAAAGAACAGAAATGATATAATGGTACTGATTATTTTTTAACTTTTGCTTCAGGCTTCCGTATGTCCCAGGTGATCCTGTCTCTAACATTTTGATATGTTTTTCATCATGGATTTTTTGCACTTATTTTAGTTTTAAAAACATTTCATTAAAATATTTATCTCAACTACTCTTGTTATTTATTATATATTTTTTGGCACTCCCTTAAATTTTTTGTCCGGGCAAGTGCTTGACTCCCTTCACCCTAGTCTCAGTGCAACATTTCAGGCAGTGAAAAATGCCTGTTCAAAAATTGGGAAGCAAGAGAGAACAAAGAGTTTGTAGTATTTTCATAAAAAGTTGTGACCACATATTACAAAGGATTCCCTGTGTACTGGCAAATATAATAGCTGAAATTATTGTGATGTAGAGGAAAGAAATTTCTATATGAATCCTAAATTTGATACTTCTAAATTTATGATCTTTGACAAGTTGCTAAAATTTCTGAGCTTCAATTTTCTACAGAGTGGGAACCGTAATGCCCATGCAACATGTAATGTAAATATCAAGTAGGATAATAAATATGAGAACACCGAGTTCATTAGAGGTAGATCGGTATTCAGTTAATGATAATTCATTTAGTGACTACTGACTTGACTCCTTTGGCTGTTATAATTAAGAGCTGAGCACAAACTCTTTGTGTTAGGTAATCATTTGGTTCTGTTCTAAATGAATTTTCTCACCATGGTCTATATATCTTTGTCTACACACATCGTATTATGCAGCCATCTTATTTCTATTTTAATATCTCATGGTATTTTTGAAAAAAAATTGAATAATAATAATATGAAAGGTAAAAAGTTAACACTGGTTTGTGCTTATTGCATACCAACACATTGCTTAGCACTTTTAAAACATTTCATTTTATTCCCACGAGAGAGATGCTGTTATTATCCCCATTGTACTGCTATGAAAACTGAAGTCCTGATAGTTTAGTAAACTGCCCAGGGTTATGCAACTCATATGTGATAGAACCTGGATTTCCACACAGGCACTCTGAGTGGAGAGACCACTCTACCACTCTAGTTAACTGCCTCCCAAGGTTTACCTAGGCACCCACTTTTTCATTTGACTTAGAAAGCTCATAATAGACTGACACTGATTTCATTTGGAAAATGCCTGCTTTTGTTTACTTTTTTTAAAAGTTAGTTGTTTCACCATCTAATTTTTTTTCTCTAATTCTATGTTAACTATCATTTCCAAAAAAATGTCGTTTAGAAGTGACCTTACATAAGACTTTAAAATTTCAAAATATATGACATTTACTGGTTGTTCCTTAACATAATTATTCACTATCTCAAAGAAATTCATTAGATTTTCATGCAATGCTTGCAGGCTTCAAGAAAGAATAAATGTTTTTTGGCAAAAATATAAAATATAGAATAGCAAACAGGCTATTGAATGACTTGTCCAGCTATGTGGTAGTAGTTTGATTTGTAGCATTCTGGCCATTCTTTTTAAAAGTAAATTTAATAAGATTTTCTTAATTATAATATCAAAATGAATTAATTATTTTAGATCTCATATTTTCACAGCTCTTTTTTATTTTTATTATTTTGTATCACCCTGCTTTTCTTTGACCTCCTTCTAATGATATAAATATATATTTACATATTTGTGAAGATATGTTTTTCTTTATTCAAAAAATATTAAAGCACAATTTTGTGTTTAATTAGAGCTTCTGCTTAAACTAGCAAAACACATGGGCCGGCCCGGTGGCGCACTGGAGAGTGCGCCGCTTGGGAGTGCGGC
>NW_007728936.1:34615-41212 GCF_000696425.1 Galeopterus variegatus
GGGCGGCGCTCCCGCCGAGGTTTCGGATCCCATGTGGAGACCGGTTCCCGCTCACTGGCTGAGCACGGTGCAGGCGCAACACGGAGGGTTGCGATCCCGTTACCGGTCAGTAAAAAAGACAAAAAGGAAAAAAATAAAAATAAAAATAAAAACTAGCAAAACACATTAATTTTTCAATATATATTGTATTGAAACCATGCAATGATTTACATATTGCACTGAAGTGCTGTCAGAGGAATATATCTTGGGTTTACAACATCCTGTAACTATTGACCTTGACTATGTTCGGCTGGTGACCTAGGATTGATGTGCTCTACACATTGTTACTAGAATAATTAATCATGAATATGTGAGCATGCAAAGATTTTGCAGATATTGACATTTTTCTCATGATCAAAATTACTTGCTAATATCATTGCTATAAATATTTTGGGGGACTTTCGTAATAAAACTCAATATTTACTATGACTTAAAAAATTGCCTTTTCTTACACTTGTTTTAAATTATATTGAACTATGCTAAATTCTTCAATGGTATTCATAAGAAGCATTTTCTCTTTTTCTTTATTGTTTTTTTTTAATTTCAATTGCTATCTGCCAGCAATTTTATTAAATTGGCTGTTTCAAAGTTTTCTACTCTCCAATAAATATTTTAACTTTCTTCGTGCTATAACTTTCTTAACAGACCCTATAAATTTTTGTTGCAATGCATCACAGTCTCCCTAGAGCAGTAATGAAATGCCCTTTTGTGAAGTGGTGGCTAGTACTGTACTATGCAGTGTGAAGAAAACTGATTAATTGCTTTTAGAATAGTAAATGAAGCCTTTTAATTTAATGAATATTTCAACAGAATCAATTCACTTTGTCTCTCTAAAGGCAAAATCCCATAGGGAGAATTTCTTTGGGGTGACCTAGAGAGCAAATTGGGACCTCCAGGAGGTTGGCGTACAACCATGTTTTCATAAGCTTGAAGATTATCTGTATATCGCAATTTATTATTTCTACTTTAAAATGTATTCTGTTTCAAGAGTTTAGATTTACAAATTATCCTTGAGTATTGTGAGTTGTGAGGGCAGGGCAAGTGTTCTCTCAATCTGAGATTTGTTTATACTAAGTATACTACTCAAGTAGTATTGCTTAAAAGGCAGGGGAGTATAATGGATAGGTTGGTAGACTAAGAGCATGTGTATGTGTGGTAAAGAGAGTGAACTGCAGCTTAAATCCTGTGAGCTTGACACAATACTACTCAATTATGTGACATAGCCACTTAGATCTTTGAACTAGCTCGATCTTATAATCATAGATTATAAGCCAAAAATCAAAGTATTTTTTTTTCTATTTGCTTAAACATTTACTTATCTTTTTACATTTAATTTGTTGGGCTTCATTTTCCATTTGTTTGAAAATGTACTGACCCCATTGATTATTTAAGTGGCTTTAATAAATATTCTTTTTCTCCCATGGAAAATAACATAATGATAATTGTTGATAATAATTGAATTTAATTTCAATAAACTATTATCATGTTTTCATGAATGTACATATATAAAAATACATATTTGGGAAAACTTTAAGACATTAAGCTATCATCCTCAGAGGTAAGGTCAGTATTCATTAAAAGCATATGCATAGCTTTGTCTTTCTGATGCTCCTGGCTTTTTAATTTTGGTGATTTTTATACAAAGTTCAGACACTTGCCTCATGATTGCTTAATATAAATGCTCTGAGAGTAAAGCAGAGCAATTTTAAAATTGTAAGATAATAGATGTGAACATTCCACCACTCAAAAATAAGCCTTTTTATATACACAGCATGCTAAGATAGATTGTGGTTTCTTCATTTGCATATATTTATTTTAATATTTGTTTATGATTATTTCTCTCCTTTGGCTGCCTGGTTTAAAATTAACTGTTACTTCTATTCTTCAATACCATAAAGTGTTCTAAATATATTCATTAAATTCAAATCAATGGAGATTTATAAAACACAGTGAAGTACTTAAATTAACAAGACTAGCCAATAGGGTATAAAGTTGAATGATAAAACACTGTAGAAAAAGGAATTACAAAAACATCTTCAGAAGTTTTGTTTTATACCAAGCCAAACTGCATAAGATGTGAAAACTAGAAAGAAAGCTGTCAGAAGCAACATCTAAAGTAAGCTATTTGATTCTTTGTACATTAGCATAAACAAAATTGGCCGATAATAAAATCTTATCTCTAATGTTCAGATACTCAAAAATTAGAAATTCAGGGAAACGTTTGTCTGAGAATAAGTGTAGTACAATGTTTTTCAGTTGTTTTGATCCAAAACCTGTATTTAGATGTAATTTTATAATGAATCACATACAGTATATAGATAAAAATGGATTTTCTATTGTTATGTGGGGTACTAGGGCCTGTCTTCTTGGCTCCCTAATCTTTTCTCTCCCTCCCAGCAATCTTGGGGAGGTTTTCCTGAGTGTCGGTTCAGAAAATTTGCTGAATGGAGGCAGAAAAAATTAAAAGGTTCAGTTAACATCATTTCCAAAATCAGATTTATTTTCAATGTAATAATCCAACGTCTTTAGGAAAGTTTAACTCTCCGTTGAATTGTTTTACATTTGATTTCATCTCAAAATCTCTTTATATTCTTTCAAGAGACTTTGAAACACTCATTTTACAAGTCATCATTATCCACGAACTGTTTTTTAAGTTAGACAACTCACATTTTCTTTTTCTTAGGTAATTTGAACAGCTTGGAATAGAAGATTTATGGAGGACATGGATATAAGAATATACTGAAGAAGACTAATGCACCACATTTATGTATCTTGAAGTTTATAGCTGCCCTCATTCAACAGCTGGCCCAAACTAAGCTGAAAGTTTTTGTGACTGCAATGAAAATGTGTTCAACCCTTTAGGATCAATCCCAAAACTGGTTAGGAAACATTATTCTATGTCACTGCTTTTCACATTTAATAATTCACAGAAGTCATTAAAAAATGAATAGCTTCTGCAATGTTGATTTAAATTGTTATTTATCGTAAGTTGTTATTATAATTACATGTATTGACTGTCTATTAGTTTGCTAGGCCGGCCATAACAAAATACCACAGACCAAATGGCTTAAACACAGAAATTAATTTTCTTATAGTTCTGGAGGCTGGGAGAATAAGATCAAGATGTCAGCAGGGTTGGTTCCTTCTGAGGACCATGGAGAAAAGATCTGCTCCAAGCCTCTTTCTTTGGCTTATAGATGGCCTTCTGTGTATGTACCTGTGTTCAAATTCCTTTTCTGATAAGGACAATAGTCATATTATATTAGGGCCTGCCCTAATGACTTCATGTTAGCTTAATTACTCCTGTAAATTCCCCATCTCCAAATATAGTTGCAGTCTGAGGTACTAGGAGTTAGATGTTTAACACATGGGTTTTCTGTAAAGCCCAATTTATCCTGTAACAGAGAGTTAATTAACAGATAGAAAACAACATTTTCTATCTTTTTTTTAATTGAGAAAAAAACTTACAATAAGCTACACCCATTTTAAATGTCTGATGAATTTTGACATATTAATATACCCATAACATATCCATAATATTATCAAGAAACAGAGCATCTCCATCACTCCTATAACTTCTCTCATGTTCCTTTTTATTAATTTGCCCCCAATCCCAACCTGAGCTTCAGTCAAGTATTGATCTGCTTTCAGTCACTATCGATTAATTTGCACTTTCTTGTATTTCAAATAAATGAAATTATATAATGTTTCCTCTTTTGTATCTGGCTTCACTCAGAATGTATCACTGAAATCTAGTGTATTATCCTATATTATTCTTTTTAGTGTCTTGAGAAACTGACTTTCTTCATTCTTGATATTGGAAGTTTTGCCTTCTCTCTGCCTCTCATGTCTTGGTCAGTAAAGCCAGAGGTGTATCAATTTTAATATTTTCAAATTCAGGTTTTCTTTATTATTTCTATTTAAATTATTTCCTCTCTTTATTTTATTTTCCCATCCACAAAACTTACTTTGGTCTTAAATTACTCTTCTTTTTCTAGACTCCTAAGGCGGAAGCACAGATTTTTGCTTTTAGACATTCTTTTTCTAATAAAAACAGTTAAAGCTATAAATTACCTTCTAAGAATTGCTTCAGCCTCAGCTGCATATCACAAATTTTGGTATGCTCTTGTTTATTTTTTAATTTATCATTATATAAAGTGGTTGATTTTCATGGCCCTTTACCAATTCCTCCCTTTCCACCCACTTCCCACCCCCATTAATGTCACATCTGTTCTCTTCTCTTAACAAGTTCAAGGAATTTTTGTGATTGTTGTGTCTTTTTTTTCTATTTATTTGTTTATTTATTTATTTTTATTAGCTCCCACGTATAAGTGAGGATATGCAATATTTCTCTTTCTGTGCCGGGCTTATTTCACTTAACATAATTTTCTCATCTATGTTGCTGCAAATGATAGTATTTCATATTTTTTATAGCAGAGTAGTATTCCACTGTGTAGATATACCACATTTTTCTTATCCACTCATCCAACGATGGGCATTTAGGCTGATTCCAACTCTTAGCTATTGTATAAGAGCTGCAATAAACATGTGAACACATGTATCCTTTTGACAGGATGATTTCCATCCCTTTGGGTAAATAACCAGAAGTGGAACAGCTGGGTCAAATGGCAGTTCTATCTGTAGTTGTTTGAGGAACCTCCATACCATTTTCCATAATGGTTGCACCATTTTACAGTCCCACCAACAGTATGGGAGGGTTCCCCTTTCTCCACATCCTCACCAGCATTTGTTATTCAGTATTTTGGATATTAGCCAGCCTAACAGGAGTGAGATGATATCTCAATGTAGTTTTGATTTGCATTTCCCAGATGCTGAGTGATGCTGAGCACTTTTCATGTGTCTGTTGGCCATTTGTATATCTTCCTTCAAGAAATACCTATTTTACTCCTTTGCCCATTTTTTTTTAATTGGGTTACTTGTTTTTTTTGCTGTTAAGTTGTTTGAGTTCCATGCATATTCTGGATATTAATCCCTTGTCAGCTGTGTATTTTGCAAACATTTTCTCCCAGTCTGTTCATTGTCTTTTCACTCTTTAAAATGTTTCCATTCATGTGCAGTAGCTTTTTAATTTGACATAATCCCATTTGTTTATTTTTCCTTTGGTTGACTGTGCTTTTGGGGTTGTATTTATAAAGTCTGTGCATAGTCCTACTTCCTTAAGTGTTTCCCTTATGTTTTCTTTTGTAAGTTTTAGTTTCAAGACATATATTTAAGTCTTTAATCCATTTTGAGTTGATTTTGGTATATGGTGAGAGGTATGGATCTAGTTTCATTCTTCTACATATGGATGTCCAATACTCCCAACACTATTTGTTGAAAAGGAAGTTTCTTCCCAAGTGTGTGTTCTTGGTGTCTTTGTCAAAGATCAGATGGCTGTAGGTGTAGGGGCTGATTTCAGGGTTCTCTGTTCTTTTCCATTAGTCCATGTGTTTGTTTTTTGCCAATACCATGTTGTTTTGGTTACTACAGCTTTGTAGTATAGTTCGAAGTCAGGTAAGGTTATGCCTCTGTCTTTATTTATTTATTTATTTTTGGTCAGAATTGTATTGGCTATTCAGGTTCTTTTGTTGTTTGATATGAATATTAGGATTGTTCTTTTTTTTCCATTTCTGTGAAGAATGTCATTGTTTTTTTAATGGGGATTTCATTGACTCTATTGATCACTTCGGGTGGTATGGACATTCTCACAATGTTAATTCNATGGCTGTAGGTGTAGGGGCTGATTTCAGGGTTCTCTGTTCTTTTCCATTAGTCCATGTGTTTGTTTTTTGCCAATACCATGTTGTTTTGGTTACTACAGCTTTGTAGTATAGTTCGAAGTCAGGTAAGGTTATGCCTCTGTCTTTATTTATTTATTTATTTTTGGTCAGAATTGTATTGGCTATTCAGGTTCTTTTGTTGTTTGATATGAATATTAGGATTGTTCTTTTTTTTCCATTTCTGTGAAGAATGTCATTGTTTTTTTAATGGGGATTTCATTGACTCTATTGATCACTTCGGGTGGTATGGACATTCTCACAATGTTAATTCTTCCAATCCAAAAGCATGGAATATCTTCCCATCTTTTTGTGTCCTCTTTAATTTCTCTCAACAGTGATTTGTAGTTCTCATCATAGAGATGTTTCACAATCTTGGATTTTTTCACAACCTTGGTTAACTCTATTCCTAGGTACTTTATTTTTTATTTTTTGGTGACTATTGTAAATGGGTTAGCTTTCTTGATTTCTTTTTCTGCTAGTTCATTGTTGTAGTTAAAAATGCTACTGATTTTCGCATTTTGATTTTGTATCCTACAACTTTGCTGAAATCATTTATGAACTCTAAGAGTATTTTTGTAGAATCTCTAGGCTGTTCTATGTATAGGATTGTGACATCTGCTAACAGGGACAATTTGACTTCATCTTTTCCAATCTGGGTGTCCTTTGTGTCTCTCTCTTGCCTTATTGCTCTAGCTTGTACTTCCAATACTGTGTTAAATTGGTATCAATTCTTATTTAAAGGTTTGGTAGAATTCTGTAGTGAAGCCATCTGGTTCTG
>NW_007728936.1:42326-43808 GCF_000696425.1 Galeopterus variegatus
ACCATGGAAATGTTCTGGGTTTTTATTATCATTCAAGATTTTATGTAATTTATCATGTGATATTTTTCTTTGATCCAAGATTGTTTAGAAATATCTGAATTTCCAAATATTTAGGACTTTTAAAATTGTTAATTAATGTTATTAACTTCAAAGTTAATTCTGTTTTGGGGGGTTGGGGTGGGGAACATACACCATATGATTTCTATTATTTAAAATGTATTGAAACTTATTTATGGACTAAATATTTAAACTACCTGGGTGAATATTCATGTGCACTTAAAAAATCATTCATGTGATGCAATTTATGTGTTGATTAGGTGAAGATGTTTTGTATATTTTTGCTGATTTTTTGTCTTGTTTTTTCATCAATTACTGAAATGAATTTGCTAAAAATTCCACTGTGCTAATGTGTATTTCCCTTCAGTTCTGTCAGTTTTTATTTTATGTATTTTAAAACTAAGTTATAAGGTATATTTATAATAGCTATATCTTTGGAATATATCAACATTTTATCATGATTTAGTGTCCCTGAATCATTGTCTCTAGTACCACTCTTGTTTTTAAGTTTTAACTTCTGATATTAAGAACTCCAGATTCTTTAAACATTTTTGGTTACAGGGTATCTTGTCCCATCCTTTTAATTCAACTTAAGTTTGTATATTTGAAATGTATATCCTGTAGACAACATAGTTTATTCTCTCTCTTTTTAAACCTCATCTGATAATCTTAGCCTGTTGCTGGAATATCTAGTCCATTTATATTTAATGTAATTAATGATATAGTTCTATTTATGTCTGACATTTGGATATTTGTTTTCCCTTTTGCCTTCAGATTTTTTTTACTCCTCTCTTCTGATTTAATTTATTTTGTGTTAATTAAAAGATTTTCAATATTCCTTCTTAATTTGTATTGACATCCTATATATATCAATTTATGTTATATTTGTCTTTGTATTTATATTTGTAAATTTGCATCTATATTTTTTTGGGGGGCTGAAATATGTTCCTTTAATTTGTTGCATTCTCCTTACAGTTAATATTAAATTACTTCTGGTAAGGTATCAAAGATGTGCTTGCAATGCTCAATTTACTTTTATACCCTCATTCTATTGTTAATCTTTTCATATACATTATACATTGCATCTATATGTACAATAATATAGTGGTATCATTTTTGTTTTGTAGAGATAGGTGACTTTAGGGAAGAAAAGACAAAAGTAAGTGTTCATATATGTGTCATATGACTGTTTGTGTTTGTTTATTAATTTGTATTTACTCACATACTTACCATTTCAAGAGCTCTTCATTCAAATTTATATTGCAATCTGACATTATTTTCTTTAGCCTACAGATTAATTCTTTCAGCTTTTGATTTATATCACCATGTCTCTTTCTTTTGGATTATGAATATTCATGAAATATAAAGCAGATTGTCACCCCTTGTGCCCATGATGTGAGGGCCAGATTCATACTGGCAGCATAC
>NW_007728936.1:44297-46577 GCF_000696425.1 Galeopterus variegatus
CAATATCAGATGGCTGTAAGCCTGAGGGGTAATTTCTGGGTTCTCAATTCTACTCCACTGGCATGAATGTCTGTTTTTATACCAGTGCCATTCTCTTTTGGTTACAATAGCTTTGTAGTATAATTTGAAGTCAGGTAGTGTTATGCCTCCAACTTTATTTTTTTTATTTTTTATTTTTTTTTGCTCAGGATTGCTTTGGCTCTTTGGGGTCTTTTGATATTCCATATGTAAGGTAAGAAGTTTTTTTCATTTCTGTGAAGAACGTTATTGTCATTTTGATGGGGATTGTATTGAATCTGTAGCTCGCTTTAGGTAGCTTAGACATTTTCACAATGTTAATTCTTCCAATCCAAGAGCATGGAATATCTTTCCTTCCTTTGTGTCTTCTTTAATGTCTTTCAGAAGTGGTTTGTAGTTCTCATTGTAAAGGTCTTACACCTCCTTGGTTAAATCGAACCCTAGGTATTTTATTTTATTTATTTTTTGTGACAATTGTAAATGGGTTTACTTTATTTCTCTTGCTGTCACTTCATTATTTGAGTATATAAATGAAACTGATTTGGGGGCATTTATTTTGTATCCTGCAATGTTACTGAAGTTATTAACCAGCTCTAGGAGTTTTTTGATAGAGTCTTTAGATTTTTCTATATATAGTATCATGTCATCTTCAAATAGGTAAAGTTTGACTTTGGCTTTTCCAATCTGATTTCCTTTATTTCTTTCTCTTGCCTGATTGCTCAAATCTATCATCAGCAAATTTTTAAAAAATTAAATCATTACAAGTATCTTTTCAGACCACAATGGACTAAACTTGGAAATTAATAATAAGCAAAACTCCAGAAACTATACAAATACATGGAAACTAAGTAATAGACTCCTGAATGACCTATGAGTGCAAGAAGAAATTAAACAGAAAATCAAAAAAAATTCCAGAAACTAATGAAAATAAAGACACATCATACCAAAACCTGTGGAATGTTGCAAAAGCAGTACTAAGAGGCAGATTTATTGCAATAAATGCTTACCTCAAAAGAATGAAAAGACTACAAATAAATGAACTAACACTCCACCTCAAAGAACTTGAAAAACAACAATGACCCAAAGCTAAAGGTAGTAGATGGAAAGACATAATTAAGATCAGAGCAGAACTAAATGGAATAGAGACCCGAAAAACAATAGAAAAGATAAACAAGACAAAAAGTTGGGTTTTTGAGAAGATAAATAAAATGGACAAACCATTAGCTATATTAACAAAAAAAAAAAAAAAAAAAAAAAAAAAAAAAAAAAAGAAAAGAAAAAAGAAGAGATAAGACCCAAATACCAAAAATCAGAAATGAAAAGGGAAACCACAGAAATACAAAGAATCATTAGAAACTATTATAAACAACTGTATGAAAACCAATATGTAAATCTGGAAGATATGGATAAGTTTCTAGACACATATTAACTATGAAGACTGAACCAAGAAGAGACAGAAAACCTGAATGGACCAATAACAAGCAAGGAGATTGAAGCGGTAATTAGCAATCTTCCAACCAAGAAAAGTCCAGGTCCAGATGGCTTTACAGCTGAATTCTATTGAACTTTTAAAGAGGAATTAATACCAATTCTCCTCAAACTATTCCAAACAATTGAAACAGATGCTACTCTCCCAAACTCATTCTATGAGGCCAACATAACTCTGATACCAAAACAAGATAAAGACACAACAAAAAAAGAAAATTACTGGCCAATATCCATGATTAACATAGATGAAAAAATCCTCAACAAAATAGTAGCAATCAGAATATAGCAACATATTAAAAAATTTATACACTATGATCAAGTGGGATTCATCCCAGGGATGTAAAGATGGTTCAATATATGAAAGTCAATAAATGTGATACATCACATTAACAAGCTCAAGGACAAAGTCCATATGATTATCTCAATAGATGCTGAAAAAGCATTTGACAAAATTCAACATCCTTCATGATAAAGACTCTCAACAAATTAGGTATAGAAGGAAAATATCTTAACACAATAAAAGCCATTTATGACAAGCCCACAGCCAGTATCATTCTGAATGGGGAAAAACTGAGGGCCTTTCCCTTAAGAACAGGAACAAGACAAGTATGCTCACTCTCACCACTTCTGTATGACCATGTCTTTGTGTGATTTTTATTTTTTAAAAATAAATTTGCTGTATAAAGAAATTCTGATTGGCAAGTTATATTTTTTCCATTCAGAATACGACACATTATTATATAATTGCTAAACTATGAATTAGCCATTAATCAT
>NW_007728936.1:46975-48817 GCF_000696425.1 Galeopterus variegatus
ATGACCATGTCTTTGTGTGATTTTTATTTTTTAAAAATAAATTTGCTGTATAAAGAAATTCTGATTGGCAAGTTATATTTTTTCCATTCAGAATACGACACATTATTATATAATTGCTAAACTATGAATTAGCCATTAATCATTGCTTTATCCGGTAAATAAAGTGTTTTCCCTTGTGTGTAATGTGCTTGTTTCTGGTTGTTTTCAAGATTTGCTCCTTATCATTGGCTTTCAGTAATATCAGGGAAAATTTTCTTTTTTAATATAGGGAAATTTTCAGTAATTATTTTTTTAAAACATATTTTTGCTGCCTTCTTTTCTCTCTCCTCTCATTCTTGCATTCAAACTTCACTTATTTTCTACCACCTGATATTATACCATGTGTCTTCTCATACTCACTTCAGTTTGCTTAGTTCTTTTCCCTCTCTTTTCCAGGTTGAATAACTTCTTTTGATCTGCAACAAAATACCCGTTTGCTGTAGATTCGATGCACCCCCCCCCCAACTTCACTGAGTTTTAATACACACGATAAACGTTAAAGGTGGGAAATCCCATTATGGTAATGGAAAGGTGGGGTCTTGAAAAGGTGATTCGATTATAGAACCATGCCATAGCGAATGGATTTATAATGGGGGTCAGGGGTACAGTTCGGAAGGCTTTAAATGGAAATCACATGAAAAGTTGTTCTCTCTCTGCTACACTATTTTCTGCCATGTAAGACACCAGGTCACTGTTGCCATCACCAAAAGCTTTACCAGATGTGTTCCGTGCACTGTGGACTTCCCAGCTTCTGAAACTGCAAGCAGTAAATTTCATTTTCTTATACATTATCCAGTTCCAGGTATTTTGTTATAAGCAACAGAAATGGACTAATGCACCATTCTTTCTTCTCCCATTTCCAATCTCTGCCAAAACAATCTAATAAGTATTTTATTTCGGTTATTGTACTAGTCAGCTTTAGTANATGTGTTCCGTGCACTGTGGACTTCCCAGCTTCTGAAACTGCAAGCAGTAAATTTCATTTTTTTATACATTATCCAGTTCCAGGTATTTTGTTATAAGCAACAGAAATGGACTAATGCACCATTCTTTCTTCTCCCATTTCCATTCTCTGCCAAAACAATCTAATAAGTATTTTATTTCGGTTATTGTACTAGTCAGCTTTAGTATTTTTATTTTTTCATGGTTTCTATTTGTCTGTTGAGGTGTGTCCTCACATTATGGTCTTTTTTAATTATTTGAAAATACTTGTAAAAGCCGCTGTAAGTCCTGGCTTGCTATATCCAATGTCTGGGTCCACTTGATGTCAATTTCTGTAGACAGCCTTTTACCCTGAGAATAGGTCATGTTTTTCTGTGTCTTTGGATTTCTATGTGATATTGGTTGAAAACCAGACATTGTAGATAAGATGTGTTAGTAACTACAGAATCTGTTATCCTTCCCAGAGAAATTACAATTTGTTTTGGGAGGCATTTGACTTCCTGGACTCAAATTCTGGTTTTATTTTTCACAGTGTATAGTAGTTGATATCCTTGCTTGTTTCTTGTCTGTGGCTTATTTTAGTTTACTGCACTGCATTTTTATTCTGGCCCTCTATAATTTCCTCCTGTGCTGCATAGGTTGGTGGTCTGCCATGTGTTTAGGTATAGTCTACACACAGATTTTAGTGCTCACTTCCCTTTGTTTTCTTTGTTTCTATCGAATTCCTTAGATATTTCTAGCTTCTGTGCCTGTCTTTATCTCTGTCTTCTCACACCTCAGACAGTGAGGTTTCAGCTTCCTGTTGCCAAAGCTGTATGCAGATTGGGAATGCATTGAATTAAAACAAAACAAAACAAAACA
>NW_007728936.1:49534-51669 GCF_000696425.1 Galeopterus variegatus
AAAACAAAACAAAACAAAACAGACTCAAAAATCTCAGCTAGTGAAGCTTTGTCTTTAAGGAGTACATTCTTCTCTAGTCCCTGGTTATGGAAGAAGACCATCATAGCTCATAGTGAAACATATTTGAAGCCTCTAGTCCTATGACAAGGTGATGTATCTATTAAGTGTGAGTTTAGCAAATCACCATTTTCAGACATGCAAGATTTCAAAAAGTGTACTTCCCACACACCCTATCTTAGAAAGCTGCTGGAAGAAGTGCATCCCCAAATGAGGGAGTAAATCAGGAAAAACATGAATGCTCATCCAGGAAAAAAGGGGATCTATCTCAACAAAGCATCAAAGTAACCCCCCTGGGTGATAATGAAGGATGAGTCTATATTGTATGCTGTGGTGCATCAAAATGGCCAAGGAGGCACATCACTAAGAAAGGGAAAGTGATAAAATACTTGAGGTATCTGAGGGGACTAAGAAAATATTAAGGATATTTGAGGAGAGTTTGGGAATAAATCAGGTTTAAAATCTAAGCAACAGAAAAAAGTGTGATAATTCCACAGGAAAGATTACGATAATCATTACAAATATGAGGCTCATCTGTCAATTGTTTACAGAGTATAACTGTATCTACAGTGAATGTTAATCTCATTAAACTCTTAAAGAGTGATACGAAAAAGAATAAGGTGACATAAGGCTGCCCAGTTAAATTTGAATTTCATGTAAACAACTTTTGTTGTATGAAAGTATGCAAGATGTAGGGCATTATTATACTAAAAAACTCTCTATTTTGTTTCTTAAATTCAAATTTAACTGGCTTTTCTATATTTTAACTTGATATATCTGACAATTCTAAGGCTGGGAAGTGCTGGGTTGAGAGGAATATTAATCCATTTCTTCTGTTTATAACAAAACACCTGAAACTGGGTCATTTACAAAGAAATAAAATTTATTTCTTACAGTTTTGGAGGCTGGGAAGTCCAAAGTCCAAGGAACACATTGGTGAGGACTTTGCTCTCAGTATTAACTCTACAGAAATTCAGGGTATCACATGGCAAAATGGCAGAAGCAGAGACAGAGTAATCTCACCGGCTCTTCTTTTAAAGCCATCAGAATCATGCCTATTAATACTATCAGCAAATTAATTCATTCAGGAAGGTATAGTCCTCACAATCTAATCACCTCTTCAAGGCCCCACATTCCAATTACTGTAGTAGAATTTCTTAGCCTCTTAATACTGTCACAGTGAGGATTAAGCCTCAATGATCTTTGGGCGACATCTAATCCACAGCAGGGGGGGTACATAAAAGAAAGCTAAATTCTCATCTTACTTAGTAGAAGATAATAGAGGAGTATAATTCTAAAATAAAGAAATAGGCAATTGACTTTTTTAGTCACAGAGGTAAATACCAAAAATTAAATAGCTACAATGGTTGAAATTATTTGCTTCTAAGAAGTGCAAAATGTGTGGAAGGTGGCAGGGAACTTTTTTTCTTTGTAAATATTATAAAACTATTTGCATAAACAAATTTAATGCAAGTAGAAGTAAAATAAATAAAAATAAATGTGACCAAAATAATATAATGGTAAAAATTAGAAAAAAAATAAAAGTAATTTAATGAAAAACAAGTTTTAGGTGTTTGTTGGAATGAGCAAGACTGAAGCCATGTTGAGACCCCAAACCAAATGGACTTTAAGAAAAAAAAAAGACTTGGTTTTTTTCTTAGCATACAATTATTTGAATTCCCTTTTTTTCCCTGTGGTTATTTGATATTTTGAACTTTGGTTAGGGGTGAGATGACATTATTTACATAAAGGTAAAGTTGTTTTCCAATCAGCCTGGAGTTGCAAATTTGCCACAAGCCAGTGCTATCCAGACCCTGAGAAACCAAAGAAGACATCAATAAAGCTATGCTGATTCCCCTCTGAAGCAGGACCCTAAGATAACATCTAGGATGAGAACAGAAGCCATACGGAGCCTTGGTGAAAAATTGCACATGGCTCCCTGCACATCCTCCTCCCTCCAGCTTTTCATTTCCCATATTCCATTCCCTCAGCCTTCCCATTACTTACTCCTTAAAAACTCCTCAATAAATCTGAGTCTTAGGGATGATTTTAGTCTGGCCATTTCCTTCAGGTTTATT
>NW_007728936.1:52084-53099 GCF_000696425.1 Galeopterus variegatus
GGGTTTGGTAACAAGATTTTGGTGAGACTAAGTCAGGAGTTGAATCTCTGGGGTAACACATTTCGGTGAACAAAGCCAGAGTTTTTGTTTGGGGCAGGCAGCTGAACTTGGGTTTGGTAACACATTGAATTGAGGACACCAGAGATGGAAAAGAGGGAGAGGTGGGAAACAGGTTAAGGAGAAATTGGTAAAGGGCCACAAAAAATGTTTACACTGTGTAATGATAAATATATATACATACATATGTTTTAACTCCCAAGGTCCATATTCTTTGAAGTTTGGCATATCTATACTACAATATTCCATGTCTTAACTTTAAATAAATTATTTTAACACCTCTATTTCAACCACTACAGAATTTTATTGTGAGGAATTAAGATATCATCTGGGGGCTGAGCCCGAGGCGCACTCGGGAGAGTGCAGCGCTGGGAGCGCAGCAGCGCTCCCGCCGCAAGTTTGGATCCTATATAGGGATGACTGGTGCACTCACAGCGCTCACTGGCTGAGCGCAGTGTGGCTGGTCTCAAAAAGGACAAAA
Organism: Galeopterus variegatus; assembly: GCF_000696425.1. Taxonomy (NCBI): domain Eukaryota; kingdom Metazoa; phylum Chordata; class Mammalia; order Dermoptera; family Cynocephalidae; genus Galeopterus; species Galeopterus variegatus. The sequence goes on from NW_007728936.1 coordinate 52,623, forward strand.
AAAAAAAGATATCATCTGGCTCTCATTTAATAATGAGGTTCTATTTATATATTAAGTATTTATACCATTTTCTCATTAATAAACAGCATACAGAGTATTATGTTGTGGCACTAATGCAATTATTTATATATAATATATGAGCACTTAAAGTATTTACCAATATTTAGATTTAAGTGGTTGCCCATTTGTACTATTAGCCCATTTTAGGCTAATAGTAATTTTTAACTTAAAATTAAAATGAAATCATGAAAGTTAAATATTCACAGAGAAAACTTAAGTATCTCTGAGATGAATTCCATGGATGCCTAAAATTCTCTCTCTCATTATTTTTTTATTTATTTTGCGGCTGGCCAGTGCAGGGATCTGAACCTTTATAAGGCTGCACTCTAACCAACTGAGCTAACGGGCCAGCCAAATCTCTCTTTCTCCTACATGCAAAGAAAGAGAAATTATGATATTCAAATTGTACCTCTGTAG
>NW_007728936.1:53496-57791 GCF_000696425.1 Galeopterus variegatus
TATTTATACCATTTTCTCATTAATAAACAGCATACAGAGTATTATGTTGTGGCACTAATGCCATTATTTATATATAATATATGAGCACTTAAAGTATTTACCAATATTTAGATTTAAGTGGTTGCCCATTTGTACTATTAGCACATTTTAGGCTAATAGTAATTTTTAACTTAAAATTAAAATGAAATCATGAAAGTTAAATATTCACAGAGAAAACTTAAGTATCTCTGAGATTAATTCCATGGATGCCTAAAATTCTCTCTCTCTCTCACTCTTTATTTTTTTATTTATTTTGCGGCTGGCCAGTGCAGGGATCTGAACCTTTATAAGGCTGCACTCTAACCAACTGAGCTAATGGGCCAGCCAACTCTCTCTTTCTCCTACATGCAAAGAAAGAGAAATTATGATATTCAAATTGTACCTCTGTAGTCTTGGTGCATTGTTATTGAAATGAAAATATATTTGAAATACTTTACAGGATATGTAATTTATATATATATACATATATATATATATACATATATATATATATGTATATATATGTATATATATATTTATATATATATACATATATATATATAAATATATATATATATATATATATTTAAAAAATACTCTGTCAGACTCATAGAATTCTCACACAAATCCTAATAAATAAGTTTCATTTTGCTCCTTTAACAGATGAGGAAACAGACAAAGAACAAATTACTCTTGTGGTTGAGTAATTCCCAGAAGTCACTTAGAGACAGATGGTTACACGCCGAAGTGCCCAATTTTAACTTTTTCTTCTCTTAGTCTAGGTTGTTCCTGCTGTTCTATTAAGTTTGGTTGTTTTCAATTGTACTATTTTAACAAATTTAGTACTAATGTTTATCACTGCATATTTTCTTTGGTTCAGTGTCAAGACTTAATTTCAGTGCATTTGGTAATATTTTTAATGAAATTTTATCTTATGAAACAGTTATATGGAATAAAAGATATATTTTAACAACAAAAAGTATACTGAAATATACATTTAATATTCAATGTATGATAAAATTATTATTACTATTTTAAACATCTGGATGCAGTATGAAGTTTTGGGCCAATCTCTACAAATTTTGTTGGTTATGAATCTCATGGTTTGAATCGCATGCGATGTTGGTTATGAATCGCAAAAACTGTTTCTTAAAGATGATTTTTTCTTATCTCCATTTAAACTTCTGAAGCTTTTAGCCTGCATAGGAGAGAATATGGGAAGGTTAACAGAATAAACATTTATCATTTTTAAAGCAAAATCATATGCTGCAAAAAAGACACGGAGTGAAGTACCAGCTTTCACGTACCATGGGATTATCCATTTCGAATGATAACTGAAAATGAATCAGCACTCTGTGTTTGGTTTATATCTGCCTTTTAAGTATTAGGAAATACTTGCTTCTTTCAACCACTCCTATTTACTTCATCTTTTCAGATGGGAAAACACTTTCCTCTGAATTGATGACTACTTATTTTTCAGCTAAAGTAAATACAGGTCTATATCTCTTTTCATTTGTGTGAGAAGCTGACACATTCTGTCACAACATAGCTTGAGTAAATGGGAAAGTGACAGCTTCCTGGCAAAATTTTAAAGAGATAAACATCTATTTTTGTTTAAACAGCCACTGAAAAATCAGATAGAAGCTTTCCAGGTTGAAAGGATAAAGAATGCATGAGTGGTGCAAATTGGTAAATGAATGCATGCAAGAAAACTTCTGATGTTTGCCTCGATGATTTTAACCACAGCTCAGTATTTTCTGGGATTAAGTAATAAATCTTCAAAGAATAAACCCTATTAAGTTAATAGAATTACCAACAAAATAGATGAACATAGTTTTTAAAATGAAGCATTAATATCCTTAGGAATAATATCTTCTAAATTGAAATGTCAAATATTTGCTTTTCGTGCTATTGAAGTTTGTTCTAGTTTTGGTCCAATATTATATTCCTAAGTCATACTGCTTGATTTAAAAATACCTCTAATAAAATTTTTACTTAATCTCTACTTAAAATTTTTAAAATAACACATTTTAGAATTTTTATTCCCTTTATGGCTATTTTATTATTATCCTGTAATCATTACTACTTTCATCCAGGCTTATTTCATCTATATCTTATGTCAAATGATTATCTCAGGTAGCAGTGTGACTTATAATGCTCACACTTTTTCTCCAGCTTGCAATAAAGACTTTAAAAAATAGAGTTTTATAATTCATCATTATTTATGTAACATAGGGTGAGTGGATACTTCATATTAAATTTAGTATAAAGGATTAAATAAATGAAGAAGTTTGTGTTAATTATTGAGACATAAGATTACATTAATGTCAGTCAGACATATGTGTTAACTATCAGTATTGGATTTCATAACTAATATTTATAATTCCTAGTGATATTAACCCTCTTTTTATCACTGCATGATTATTCTTCAGAATTGTTCTTGAGCAAATAAACTGGTGTTCAATCTTGCACACTGTGTTGCTCTAGTAAGACTCACCAAGCCTAGCATTGAAACAACCACAATGTAGTTCTGCATTTCTGTCTTATCATCTTTTACACCACCCCAGCCAAATCACTCTACGCTTCTTGAAAAATGAGAATGGCAGGAGATTTTAATTTATTTTTCAGTTACAAAACAGAGTTCAATAGTACCAAACATCACTTGTATACAGTGCTAATGACTAAGTAGACTCATACTGATGGCTAAGTTATTTGATTAGTATATGTTTGGCAGATAAGCCAATATTCAAATTATTCCTACAGTTTGGCTAAAAGGTTTGTTTTTTTTTTTTTTTGTGGAAGGTAATTGAGTAAGAATCACAGATTATGAACTGCAGTTACTTTAGCTGAAATTATTACACTAAATTACCATGTAAATTTGCAGTACTTCCTTAAAATTCAAAAGTCTGAATATCCACTAATTTCCTTTGAATCTTACAGTTCAAAATTTTTGGAATATATATTATGAAAAAAATGTTACTAGTTTACATGTATGTAGTCATCTAACCTTCATTGTGGACATTGTCACTGTCCTTTGCTCTGACAGTCTTTCTGATTTATATGCATACAGGAAAAACTTTAGCATGCTCTGACAGTCTTTCTGATTTATATACATACAGGAAAAACTTGAGCATGCATTCTTAATATTCTGGAAAAAGCAGGAGTGGAACAGCTGAAATACTGACTCTATATGATGAGCAGAATCTCCAATATTAGGACCCTAATTTTGAACTACTCTGAAGCAAGAAATGAGAAAGTTGGGCTGGGATTTAAATAAACAGCATATTCATTTTACATTGATGTCTCTTGATTAACAGTAGAAGACATCACTCCTGAAAGCATCTGCAGTGTCAGTAATTCCATTAACAAAGAAGCCACTTTATTATCAACATACTGTAGTTTCGTTTTAATGTGTCATTTGCACTTCAAAGTCACATAACTTTTATTATGGTAAATCAATTAAAACTATTTCTCATGATAATTTATCTTCAGCAGAGTTTATCATCTCAGAGAATGCAATATTTCCCAATTTAACTTCCAAGACAAAAGTGATGTAATTTGAATGCCTTTTACTGAGCTTATTAAGCATAAAGATCACAGAAATTTCAAACCCTGAAAGATAACTGTTTCATCTATGTGATAAAATGGAAGCCACATTTTTTTGTAGTGTACTATAGGTAGTGGAGACAGTATGCTAATTAGTAATATAACCTCATTTACTGATTTTCTGTGTCTCTCATTTTAAAAGATAATATAACAAAAGCTGATAGTTGCTTTGATATTAATTTTAAAGATAACATAAAGATTTATATAAAACATTTTATTGAAATTGCAAATGAACTAAATTTCAGGATGATGCAGTCACCTGTTTTGTTAGTTTTAACAACTTTGTAGAACATGCTTCAAGGATTTACATCCATATCTTATCTTTGAAAATTGCGAGTATTTTTGTACCTTACTTATTGAATATTTCTGATATAAGCAGTATTAATATCCATATGCAGCCTGAAAATGTTTGTACGGGAATAAAATTTTATGCTTTTCTAAATTGAGGGTTTAAACGTAAAGAGGATACTTTTAAACATTTGCTCTGTTTTTAAAGCTCTATTTTCCAGTTGAATTTAACCCACCCAATAGAGATAGAAGAGAAAATATTTGTAATTTGTTTATAAGGGGCATCAAAAATATGTTAATAAGTATTGTATAGAGCAGTATAAAGTATGTTTACTTAATAATGTGATTTATGTGATTTTTTGGTCTCATTTTATGATTAAAAA
>NW_007728936.1:58241-60535 GCF_000696425.1 Galeopterus variegatus
AAGTATGTTTACTTAATAATGTGATTTATGTGATTTTTTGGTCTCATTTTATGATTAAAAAATAACAATTTAAATGGGATTTTTTTTTCTCGTGGGATTTTACTTATATAGCTTGGAAAACATCACTAGAAATTAATGCATTACTTTTTTTTATGAATGTCTCTAGTTTCTCTGTTTCTAAATGTTGAGAAATTTTTTTACTCATTTATTTACTTTTTTACTCATTTATTTAATCTTTGCACAACAGCTTCCCAACAAGACAGTAGAATAGATGGTCCCCAGCATCATTCTCTCCCACAAATCAACCAATTTACAACAATAAAAAAGCAACAACAGCCAAGCTGGGGCCTCTAGAGTCAGAGGAAGAGGAGGAGAGACCTATGGAGTGCATGAGGGTGGGAGAAGCCACAAAGAGAGAAAGAAAAAACTGCTCCAACCATTCCGTGTCATGGCTGCTGAGTGCATGGAGCAGGAGCTGGCAAAGCCACAGCTGTGGCCTTCGGGTGGAGTTGCTTGGAGACAGCAAGGGAGAAGAGGGCCTTGGTGGCCCCCAGGACATCGAGACCACTAACAGAGTCCCTGTGGACCCACATAGGAGCGAGGAGCCACAAGAACTGTAAAAAGGAGCCACTGAGAGGCCTGTGAGTCATTGCAAGGGACTGGTGCATGGCCTGTCCCGTGAGAAGTGTTTGCAGCATGGTTGGTGGGGGAGATGGGCCCACGGGGGGAACACTGGGGCACAGCAAAGGCAGCTGATCTGTCCTGCAATCAGCACAGGACCACTCAGAGGAGACTGGTCAGGAATATAGAATTGCATGGGGTACAGTTTGATGAGAAGATTCAGGCACAGATCAGAATTTCTACACAATCCAGGTGCATCAGGTCTCTGGAGAGCCGGAAGTACCTATAAAGTCAACCATTATAACCTGAGCTGTACAAAAAGCCTTCCCTAGGGAAGCAGCAGCAAAGCAGCAATTTAGCTCAACCAAAGAGCTCAAGTACTGGTCCCGACAGGAAGTTCCCCTACTTTAGAAGTAAGCAAAGGACAAAAAATTAGTTCCTGGCCAGGCACATTGCCAGCACGTTAGGGCCCACCCGGGGACCCAAGGCACGTAGTCAGCGACTGGACCCCTCCTCCCCCAACAAGGCACACTGTCAGCACCAAGGAGAATGCCTAAAACATCACCTCCATGTGGGTGGCCCACCACAGCCACCACAATAACCACGGCTGCCACAAAAGTGGCTAGATACCACAACCACCAAGCAGATGGTCCACCAACCACTGGAGTGCATTGACACAAGGAGAGTCACCAGCTAGACCAAAGAAAAGAAGAGGATGTCTCTCTCCACAAAGCCCATTTCAGAATGACAGAAGAAGCATCTGCTCTATGATAATATTGGGGGACCTGAACACACCTCTCGGCTTTGGACAGATCATCTAGGCAACAAATCAACAGAGTAACCATTACTCTTGCAGAAGGAGAGAAAGAATCTAGGGTAATTAGAGGGAAGAGGGGGGAGGGAGATGGGGATGGGGAGAGATTGGACAAGGGGCATAAAGAATAAGAACAATTTGTAACAATATATATGTCAGTAATATTGATTTGATCAATATATCTCAATGTTGAACCCCAAATATATGTATAATCAATTATGATTCAATAAAAAAAAAAATCTGAACGATTATTTCCAGCATCTACAGGAGAAGTAGGACTTATGAATTGGGTTACCACACACTATTGGAAATAGAACCCCTCATTGTAACACTTATAATGGAAAAAATACAATCTAATGTCAGAGAAAATTATGTCTGTAAAAATGACCAGAGAGTAAAATCAAGTTAATTATAGTGAATTTACTGCCTCACATCATCATGGCAGTGCCTGAAAGATTTCTTGAGGACCAACAGGTCTTGGCAGATTAGTTTGAACACTGCTGGATTTGTTGAAAACCATGAGGATTAAAGCTGGAGATAGCTAGACTAAATCTTTTCTGTGTTGTATATTTGCGTTACTTTAGAAATATAAGGGCAGTTCTAAAAGTTCATGGAAAATTAGAATTGAAAGATAATACTAATCTTTCCATGAACTTTTCTGAAAAACACTCATATATATCACATACATTTTTGTTGGTGGTGGTCGTGGTGATGGTGAAATGGTATTACTGAGAGTATAAGAAGAGTCCTTGTAAAGCATTTGTAATCCAGTAGCATCCCAATCAAAGGAAACACTCGGGCTATGTCTCTGATCCCCTTACTAAGTATACATAACCAACTTAAAGGTTTTAGCATCCCT
>NW_007728936.1:61068-61553 GCF_000696425.1 Galeopterus variegatus
AGAAATGTTTTACCTCAGAATGGGGCAGATGAAGAAAATGTTGAGCAGTAAAAAAAAAAAAATGATCAGCTCTGCTATAATCTTATTGTCTACTTGTGTCTAAATCACTGAGATTATTGTCAACCTGTATTTTGCAGAAATCTTGTTTAATCCACTGTCTATTTTGTGTGTGTTAGTTTAGTTAAAACTGGATGATTAAGTCATAAACCTATTTAATTATGGAACCTACACGAAATATTCATCAGTACGCCAAACCCATGAGGACACCTCCTTCAGCTGTTCTGCATTGTGGAAATTCTGTTCTTCTCGTATACCGTCCATGATAAACACAAGAACTGACATGAAAAAAACCTAAGAAAGGTTGCCATATCAATTCGTACATTAAAAACCTGAACAGCCTAATGCATTTATAATTTAAAAAATAAAAATAAGGGCCGGCCCAGTGGCGCACTGCTACAGTGCGCCCCAAGCGGCGGCGCTCCCGC
>NW_007728936.1:62976-64413 GCF_000696425.1 Galeopterus variegatus
GTTTTGAGAGTTCTTTAGGTATTCTGAACACAAGCTCTTTTTATTTCTTTTCTTTTTTTTTTCAGCTGGAAGGTAAAGGGATCCAAACCCTTGACTCTGACCCTGATGTTATAACACCGCACTCTAACCAACTAAGCTAACCAGCCAGCTCATCCCAAGATACTCTTCACATGTCCCGCCTGAAGGAAATGGCCCTCAATGAGTCCAAAATTATATTTTAGCATATCCTCAATAAGTAAGTATCATATGACTTCTGGAAAAATCTCTGTAGGAGAAAGAGAAACCAACAAAGGTTTTTGTGGTCGCATGGAACTACAGGGACAACCTAGGAAACTGGGTATTCTCAAATGTATGGATTTTTGCTCCATAAGACATTTTCTTTATTCTAAGGCTATGCAAAAGGTTAAAATGCTGGCTAAAAAGCTTCTGAAAAGCAGGGCAAAATCTCTTAAATCTTAAGAAACTGGTGTTTAAAAAACAAAGATCCATGGTGAGGGGGTATGTGTGAGGGTGTTGGGAAAATAGAATGGTTTGGTCAGGACCCTGGCCTAGGGTCCAGTTGGGTATAGTTCAGCACATCCTTTGTAAGAAAATTGCACACGTGTGTGTGGAGTTAGTGCGCATGCCCACCAGTGTATCTTTTTAGGTTTGTTGCTATTCTTGTGTTCTTCAGAGTTTGTGAAGCAGGCTGGCTGGCTACTGCCCCAGGCAGCCTCCACTGCATGTGGCCATGCTTTCCAACCTATGGCTTCCAAGGACCTGTTTGCTGGTTACCTAGCTCATTAGACTTTCATGTGAAGGGTCTGGTGACCCAGCCCGGCATGTGAAGGGATTGCGACACAGTCTGTGAATGGGCTTGAGGGGTCTGTGAGCTCCAGACCCAGCCCTAACTCGACAATTGGCCTACGTCGGCAGGATCACCAGCAGGTAAAAGGGCCTGACAACTGGCATAGTCATGTAGCTTCACAATTGGTGTCACAAACAGGATTAAGAGTGCAACAGAGGGTCACAAGGATTTAAAACAAAGAAAGAGCAATGTACTGACTCTGAGGAACTATAGTCACTTTTCTCATGGAAACATGTGTCACATCTATCAATCAAAATGTGTGCCAAATTTTGAAAATCTGTGGTGCTGGGTGCTCAAAAACTAAACTCTGAATTCTGAAGGACAGAACTGAGACTTACTGCCTTTCCAGACCAAGGAAACAAAGAATAGCCATGCCCTAAAAACAGGGATAAACTAATGGTGGGCCAACAAAACTGCAATCCAGTCCCAATCCACCAAACTTTTTGATTGGATTGAGGATAGCAATTAAGAGAAAAAAAACCAACACAAAAAACTCTTAACCCAAAGGGACAATGATAGACTGGAGACGACTTCGCTGATTTTTACCCTGTTGATAAAACAACATTGGATTGGAGACTTCTTACAAAACA
>NW_007728936.1:65485-66588 GCF_000696425.1 Galeopterus variegatus
ACTGATTACTGCCATTTGATTAGTTGTCTTGTACTTTTATGTTCTTTTTCTTTTCCACTTTTTTCTTTCACTTTTTTGTCTCCCTTTGGTTGATTTGATTGATTTTAGTTGCTTTTATTTTCCAATTTTATTTTTCCCTCTTTTTATGGTAGTTGTAGATGTATTTCTATTCATTTAGTGGTTGTTTTGACAATTTTAGCATGGATATATATAATTCAACAAAGGCTAAATTTAATTAATAACTATCTTCTAAATAACTGACTTTAGAGTGCTTTAACTCTTTTAAGTCATCTGCATTGTTATTTAATATTTTACGTGTGTACTATGTTTGTCAGTGAAGACATTATTACTATTATTATGTGCAGTCAATATATACTGATATTTACCTATTCATTTATCACCTCTTTTTTTTGTTTTGTTTTTTAACTGTTTCTTGTGTATAGATGTGAAATTTCAAATTGGGATTATTTTCTTTCTGTTTAAATAACTCCTTTAGAATTTCCTTGTATTTTAATTTATTTTTTCCTGGATGACAATATCTTTATTTAACCCTCATTCTTGAATAATATCTTTAGAGGGAATAAAGTTCAAAGTTGGTAATTATTATCTCTAAGTTTTTACAGGTATTAATTTTTTTCTTCCATCTCTGGTTGTTGCTATTAAGATTTCAGCAGTGAATACATTCACTATTCCTTTCAGGTGGTTTGCTTCTCTCTCTCTCTCTTTCTCTCTTTTAAAAATCTTCTGTTTTTCTCCAGTGTCTTCAGTATGCTATATCAAGACAAGGGTTTCTTTTTCTATTTTCTGTTTTAGAGTAGTTAGGCTTTCTGGGCTATGAATTGACATCTTTTAACAATTCTGAAATGTTATCACCCATTATTTCTGGATAGTGCTATTTTCCCTATTCTCTGAATTAGATGCTTTGAAATTTAGCATAGACCCAGTGGTGGGTGGGAACATGTTTAACAACTGACTTTCCAAGATTTTTTTTTCTTTTTTTATTATTATTGGCATATTTATGATTATAAATCATGATTTTTCTCTACGCCCTTTACCCAACCTGTCCCTCCCCACACCCTTTCTTTCTTTTTCTTTCTTTCTTT
>NW_007728936.1:67637-68262 GCF_000696425.1 Galeopterus variegatus
CCTTCTGAACCTGAAGAATATAGCTTAAAACCTAAGTTACATGGCAAAGAGGAATTAAGGTAGCAGATACAGTTAATTTTGCTAAGCAGCAGAATTTAAAATAGGTAAATTACCCAGAGTTACTCAGCTGGGCCCAATGTCATCACAAGCATTCTCAAAAGTGGAAGAGGGTGGTAGAAGGAGAGAATCAAAGGAAGTTGTAACCACAGAGGAATGGCCAGAGAGATTCAATGTTGGTTCTGAAGAGGAAGAAAGGGGCTACAATCTAAGGAATGCAGGTGGCTGTTAGAAGCTGGAAAAGGCAAGGAGACGGAATCTTCCTCTAGAGCCTCCAAAAAGGAAAGCAGCAATGCAGACACTTTGATATTAGGCCAGTGAAACCATGATAGACTTCGGACCTCCAGAACTGAAAGATAATAAATTTAAATTAGTGTTATTTAAGCCACTAATTTTATGGTAATTGGTTACCATACACAGCAATAGAAAACTAATGCAGTCGCATTTTCTGATGTTCTGTGTGAAATTTGTACTTTCAGTGTTTAACATAGTTCATCAACACTATCTAGAAATTTATTAATGAACATTTACAGAGTAACTGTTATGACACTAAATTCAAAACACTTTG
>NW_007728936.1:68274-69948 GCF_000696425.1 Galeopterus variegatus
AATAAATCAGACATTCTTCCTATACTCACAGAATATATAATAATATAGCATTTCCAGCACATTAACCTTATTATTAACCATAAAAGCAAATTTATTGAAAATAATACTCAATATAAAAGGATGAAAGCCATTTCTTCAAACTAAGTCTTTAATTTTCAAAATATTGTTTACATAGAGGAAGATTTACAGGAGCAAATCTGAGGATGTTAGGCAGAAAAATCTTTCAGTCATGTGGAAGTTTAATTGCAAAATTGGCTTATTTGCATATTTTAACCCACTGTTTTATTCTCTGTTCCAGCCAGATTCTCCCAATACATGATGCTATTTTGTGTGCCTGGGACCTTGCCTGTACTGTTCCTTTTGTTCTACCTGTGCTTTTTCACTTGGCAAACTCTTAAGCTTTGTTTTTCATTTCCCCTCAGATTTCACTTCTAAGAGACTTCCCTGGTCCTCTTACTAGCCTAGGTTATCTAGCTGTGTTTATGCTCCAGTTTTCAATGCTCATCACTATCCATTTTAAAGGAATATTATAATTAAACATTTTATGTGAAGTAATAGAAAACAGGTACAAATGTAAGTGGGAAACAAAAACAGTACTTGGAACATACATAGGAAATATTGGAGAATTCATGACTAAGCCACGTATAAAGAAGATAACATTCTAAAAGCATTATCACACGGTATAGCAAGTATCAGATTATGCCAAAAGGAGAATAATTACATAACACAACTTTCTTGAGAGAATTGTCACCATTCTCTAATGCTGAGAGCATCCCTCACCCTCAGGGAGAAGGATGGAAGTTGCTGTCTTCCTACCCCAGGAAGAAGGAGAGGTTTTCTTTCAGGAAACCACCAAGGGAACTTGATGTGCATCCTCTGAAGCTGAGGCATTCTGCAAACCGGTGTCTTACTCATGCCTAAGCAAGCCTGCGTGACCTGTGTTGTAGCTGAATGAGCAGGTAGGTGCTAAGTTTGGCTGTAGTACATTTTTATGAAATGATGAAAGAAGGTGTTGGGAAAAATAGGGAAATGTCAGGGCCCCTCCAATGTTCAGAGTCTTGCCAAGAATTTGCTGCAAATATCTGCAGGCGTTCCTTGTTACTGTAAGCGGTGGATGGGCACCCAGGTGTCTGGGGTTGTGGACTTAAGTATAAAGACTAACAGCTCTGATCCACAGTGCTTCTCACAACCCTCAGAGAAGCCACTAGGATAGTTGCTCCTAAATCTGATTAAAACCCATTCATTTTTCTATACTCGCGGCTCCCAGAACCTTTTTTTCGCCCCTATTATCTAGCTCACAGGCCTGCATATGGAGGGTTTGTAACCCAACCTGTGCAACACACCCGAGGGGTCTGTTAGCCCTAGCTTTACAAAAGGGGTTTGAATATCTGCTATGGCTCAGGAGAACTGCTCTGGAGCCATTACAAGTGCTTTGACAAAATCGTTTTTATCATTTGTCTTTCTTTACCTTTAACTTTTACTTTATACCTAGAACACATGACTGGCAGATAGTGGGCACACAGTATGTTAGAAATTGAATGATAAATTACTGTATGAAAAGTTGACAAATAGATTTAGATCCAGAAAAAGAGCCACCTAAAATAAGATAATCCAAAATAAATGGCTTAAAAAAAAGGGCATAGAGATTTACAAAGCAATAATAGATAATACTTT
>NW_007728936.1:70451-71856 GCF_000696425.1 Galeopterus variegatus
GCCATTACAAGTGCTTTGACAAAATCGTTTTTATCATTTGTCTTTCTTTACCTTTAACTTTTACTTTATACCTAGAACACATGACTGGCAGATAGTGGGCACACAGTATGTTAGAAATTGAATGATAAATTACTGTATGAAAAGTTGACAAATAGATTTAGATCCAGAAAAAGAGCCACCTAAAATAAGATAATCTAAAATAAATGGCTTAAAAAAAAGGGCATAGAGATTTACAAAGCAATAATAGATAATACTTTTTCTCTAATTTTCCTAATATTTATCTTAAGTAGATATTATTAGCCCTGTCTTTCAGATTAGGTAACCGGTTCAGAAAGAAAGAACTAATTACATAGATAATAAGCACAGGATTTGTTTTTCTAATTCTTTGCTTTCTCCTATTTTATTATATCATGATTTAAAATACCAATTGAATTCAGTGATTGAAAGGTCACTTTTTTGTGTACATTGAAACACTATAAATTTTTTTTAAAATTGGCATATTTTATTAATTATTGTTATAACCCATCAATATAATCTATTGATTGAAAGTTGAAACCAGTTAATAAAAAGCTGAGAACTTAATTTACCAGTAATATTATCACGAAGTACATAAATGATACAATCCCACTTCAAATATTATGTTTTCCATATTTTTTTCACTAATAACATTGCTAATGTAATAGACACACCTTGACCATGCAGCTTTTTTTATGAAATCCACTTTCATTACAAGTCACAGTTTTGCCAAGTAAGCTTCAGGGGGAAGTAATTAAATTTAATAGAAGCCACCTTCATTTTGAATCTGTCGTCAATTTAAAGCCATGGGGAAAGGTAATTACATTTAATAGACACTATAGCTTCTAGACGAAGATGTACGGTATGTGACGTTAATCATTAGCCCAACAGTCTGAAAAGTTAAAACTCACTTAGAACAAACTCCTTACAAGTAAACTAGCTTCTTCTTTTCTTTTTCAACTTAATAGAAGTAAAAAATGATGCTTATTTGGCTTTTAAATATGTTATTGAAATTTTACTCAGAAGATCCAGTTCACTGATTTCAAGCAATGAAATGAAGGTGGATGGCTTTTTATGAATTCCACTGCAGTATTATTAACTCTTAAGGAAATATATGTTCATAACATTCTTTATTAAATATTCTTTAGGCCTAAGAACATCTTTCTCTTTTCTAATTGCTGAGACCAGCCCAATAAATGACTGCTTTTTGAATCCATTCTTCTATTAGTTTTTTTTTATGCTGCGGTTTATGTAAATTAAAAGTGTTTACTGAGTTTCAGTATATAGGAATTTTTAAATCAGTGAAAGATTATAATAAATAGGAAAGCAGAACATTCCTTTTTGGTAAACACAACTACAAGCCTGACTGCATTTTCACTAAGCATTTTAT
>NW_007728936.1:72170-93236 GCF_000696425.1 Galeopterus variegatus
GACCAGCCCAATAAATGACTGCTTTTTGAATCCATTCTTCTATTAGTTTTTTTTTATGCTGTGGTTTATGTAAATTAAAAGTGTTTACTGAGTTTCAGTATATAGGAATTTTTAAATCAGTGAAAGATTATAATAAATAGGAAAGCGGAACATTCCTTTTTGGTAAACACAACTACAAGCCTGACTGCATTTTCACTAAGCATTTTATAGGTTCATTATGCCATTTGGCTCACATTGAAGTCACCTTAGATTTAATTTTTATTTTCTCTTCATGGTTTATAAATAATTTTTGGCTTCTGTTTAGACATTTGATTTTAGAAATAGTTTTCGAATCAGGTTTAGATAATGTGCTCATATACAATTCCCATATAATCATAGAAACTTCCCAAGAATTCATGAAATTAAAAGTGCATCTAGAATTAGTAAAATTTACACTATTTTAGGAATCTAGGACTATTACTCTTTCATGCTATTTCTATTGAACACTTTCTTATTTGTACACACTCCGGCTAGTATAGTCATATACAGAGGGAGGCAAAGAACTGGGAAGCAAGAAAGGGAATAAGAATTTTTTTTTTTAGGATTGAAGACAACCAAAAAATATTTCAATCAAAAATAAAATTGATCCAAATAGCATTCACTACTTACCTAAAATATAGTAATAAAGATAACTTATAAATTATTTAAGGTGCAATAGCATATGATAAAAATGTATTTTTCTTCTAGCACTTTGTATAAATCAATGCTACATCTAAAGAAAGTGTATCCAAGACATTTCTTGTTAAGTTAGTTATCTTATAGAGTATATTGAAATAAAAGAAAAAAAATATAAATGTACTAATATGTAGCCCACATCTGGCCATGTTCTTTCTGTTAAGTATTTATTGAGGGTCTATTATAAACAGGAACTCCCATAGGTGTTGAATATAGAAATAAACAAAATAAAATCCCTTCTCACATGGGTCATATGATAAAATGTATCTTAATACTTTTAATGCACCTGTTTATCCCATTAATTGAAGGCTGAACTATTGTCTTGTTTATTGTATTCCTGTTTTGAAACTATTTCTCATGCATTACCCATATATTACTTAGTATATAGCCTAAATTGTTACAACAAAGAGCTCCAAGAATACAGTCCTCAAAGAAGACAGTTTATTTCCCTGTTAAGTAATAGTAGAAAAAATGATGGATAATTCCTGCCAAGTAGGAGATTTTGCTCCACAAGATTGTCCAGAGACCCAGATTCTACCTATATTGTTGCATCATTCTCTACAGCAGCATGGTCCGTTAGAAATATAATGCAAGCCATAAATGCAAGCCAAATATAAAATTTGAAATGTTTGAATAACTATATTTTAAAAAGTAAAGAAAAAGGAAATTTTAATAATGTATTTCTATATAGTTAAAATATAATTTCAACATATAATAAATATAAATAAATTCTTAATGTTTTCTGTATTTTTGTCTTCAAAAGTGGGTAAGCAGTTTACACTTACAGCTCATGTAAATTTGAAATAAACACTCAGTTCCCACCTGTGTCTGCCATATTGGACAGTGCAGCCTTCAGGCACTGCCCTTTTCTGAATTGTGGAAAGTGGTTCATTACCATTGCATTTAGTGTCACTCTTAGATCTGGGCCAGAGGGACCGCTTTTTTGGATTCTGTGCTTCAGAGGATCATTCTCTGAGCACCATCATTCTATGCTTATCAGCACATGGAGACAAGTTCAAAAACCTAGGATATATACTCACCTGAAATCTCTGCTCCTACTTTTACTCTACTACCAGAGTACATAGGACCTCAGTTCTTATCCAAAAATGCCTTACCTCCAGGGCCAAGGCTGTCCTTTTAAGGGTAGACATGACAGCAGTGTGAACACCAATAAACCCAAAGAATGACCAATTTCTTGGAATGCACATGGGGCTTGAACGTGTGATCTGGGATAGCTTTACATGTTTGCTACAGATCTCACTGTGCAGGACAGAAAATGAGGCAGAGATAGAATGATAATTAGTCATGGGCCTTGGGCCAAGTGCCAGGTTTCCTAATATTCCTAAGTTCTCATGTAAACTCAGATGAGTCTGAAAATTCTAAATTTAAACCTGGCCTTTCAGGCTGTCAGGAAGGTAAAATACTCAAGTTAGGAAGATAGAGCACACTCTATGTAACACTTTACCTTGACTAATACTTAAAAAAAAATATGCATGAGGTATGTGGATCTCCATTTGTATTTTTACTTCTATTCCTACAAATATTAAGGAAAGTTGTGGCTGTATCTGCACTAAGCATGCAGGAGAGAAAGAGAGGCAAATGCATCTCCAATCATGATAAATGTAATATCCAGAAATTTCAGATATGCTACTCACAACCTTTGACAAAAGCTCAATTACATAGACTAACTTAACTGTGAAAGAAGTTAGGAAATATAATATACAGCTGAGAAGCCATGTGCCTTGTTAAAATACATGTAAATGCATTACCAAATGTGTTAACAAGGCAAATGAATATTAGGGGACAATTAGAGGTATTGGACATAGCCCGCTATGTACTTTATATAGCACTGGATAAACTGTGATGTAAAAGATATCATCCATGCCCTTACAAAGTTTAGAGGTCTAGAGTGGACCAGAACAACTACATAAGCCATTATATTACAGTGCAATAAATTTTATATCAGGGTTAACATAATCCAAGCTGCTTCGTAGGGCCAGTAAGAGCAGAAGCCAATGTGTTGTTGGCAGTGGTAAAAACATGTCTAACCATGTTTTTAAAGAGCAGAAGCCAATGTGTTGTTGGCAGTGGTAAAAACATGTCACTACTATCAGAGTACATAGGACCTCAGAATTTTCTATCCAAAAATGCCTTGCCTCCATATGATCACGTAATTGTAAACATGTAATTGTACAGTGAATCTTTGATGGGTGACCTAGCTCTGATGAGACCTGTTAATACACATGCCATACCTCTTTGTTTTTGCATTGTCATTTATTCACAGATTTTCAGAAGATGTAGAAAATTGAAGTAACATCCATTTAACTTTTTAAAATTAATAAGTTAATTTTAAATTGACAGATAAAATTGTATATATTTATTGCTTACAAAATGGCACTTTGAAGCATATATATGTTGTGAAATGATTAAAATCTAACTAATTAAGGTATGTATTATCTCAGATAGTTATCTTAACCAAAAAATAACTCTTTATAATTTTTGTTACATGCATCAAATTGTACTTTAATTTCCTCAGCTACTTTTCAAAAATGCATTATTTTTATTCATTATTCTATGTTCTCAGAGCAGTTTGTATATACTTGTAAGAGAGACACATTATATTGTGAGGTACTTAGCTGTCTGCATATCTATTTTCCTTGCTAGAGTTTGGATAACTTGAGAACAGAGCTATATCATATTGACGACTATTTTTCTGGCATATATCCCCGTGGATAACACATAGTGAATACTAAAATGTTTATTTGAACAACCTGAGAAGGATAGATATTTTACATACAAAAATGTGGAGGGTCTGTATGTTGTCCTACTTGCATGCTACAGGATCACCAAACTTCTGGATAAAGACTCTTAGCAGCACTGATTTAGTTCCTTTAATTCTCCATGGGGCAATGCAATGAGAGCTAGATATCACATACATGTGCAGGGGTTGAACAACAGGAGATGAACTTCAAAATTATGAAACTCAAAGCTTACACAGGGGTGGCTGGCACATCTGTCCCTCTGCTCCTTAGGCAAGTAAAAAAGAGACCTTTGCTCTAAAATAAAAACAAATCATCTATGGGACGAAAAGAACACATTTGCAGCTTTCCTTCACTCTCCCAGAATGTGAACAAATGTCTCCAAGGGAGAGGACACTTTAATTCCCTTCAGAGCAATACATAATATTTAACTTCTAAGGCATAATTTCCATGTAATCATCCTTTAACCCGCGTGCCAGTGTTCTTTGCCCAAAAATTCCTGACTGTGCAGAAATGTAAAAAAATTAGTTTTTCAGCCTAGCTTTTATGGTTCTTAATTTTATTATGTTTCTTGAACTTTCATACAGTTATGTTTGTTTTCTGAAGCTACAGAAATTATATGTAATTAATCACATATGTTGTCTATTTGTTTGAAACTATGGTCATGATTTCACTTTTCCATCTTAAACATCACTTGTTCCTTCTTTTCACATAAAGTAGTTTCCAGAGTTCTTCGTTTTTTTGAAGAACTCTTTCTGATTATTGAGTTGTTAGTATGCATGTCGTAGTAGAGGAATTAGAGTACAGCTAAATATGCTTAAGTTTGTTTTTCTGGGGCAAATTAGAGTAGACCTATTAAATCCCATGATGTAGATATGACCCTGCTGTTAAAACAGATACACACTGTTGTTGCATCAAAGATATCTAGCTATATTCTTCTCAATGTGTGTATTTTTAATTCTTTCCTTTTAAGAGAGACAGTGTTCATGTCTTCCTCTTCATTTAATTTTTTCTTTTTTTTTTTTTTCCTTTTTGTCTTTTTTCGTGTCCGGCAACGGATCGCAACCCTCAGTGTCGTGCCCGTACCGGACCGGGACCGGCAACGGAATCGCAACCCTCGGTGTTGCGCCCGCACCTCGCTCAGCCAGTGAGCGGGAACCGGTCTGTATGTGGGATCCGAACCCTCGGCGGGAGCGCCGCCATGCTCCCAAGCGGCACACTGTAGCAGTGCGCCACTGGGCCGGCCCTTCATTTAATTTTTTCATTTATATCTGTCACTTTAAATATGATGAGCTCAGTATCTTTTTTTTTCTCATCCGAACCCTCGGCGGGAGCGCTGCCATGCTCCCAAGCGGCACACTGTAGCAGTGCGCCACTGGGCCGGCCCTTCATTTAATTTTTCATTTATATCTGTCACTTTAAATATGATGAGCTCAGTATCTTTTTTTTTCTTTTAATTTGTTGTCATCTTACATATTTTCTATTCCTCCCAACCTTAGGTTTTGATCTAAGTAGATTTCAATTTAGTAGGAATAGAATGTACAAAAAAATTAGTAGTATATTACAATGTGATACATGCTATTAAAACATAGAAAGGAGGCTTCTCTTTCAGACCATGAGATCATGAATGACTTCCTAGAAAGGGTGATGCTTGAGCAGAAGTTTGAAGGCGGACTAGGATTTAACGAGGTAGGAAACGCTGTTGCAGATGTTTCAAGGATAAGAATTATGAAACAGCAAGTAAGTATTAAACAAAATATTCTCATCCAAGATGTTGACAACAGCTTTAAATAAGTCATACCAATTTTGTAACTGTATTTTAAATAAGAAAGATTTACTCTTTTTTGGTGAGAAAATATATCAGAAAACAGACAAATTAAACTGAAAGAATAGTAGAAAATTCCAGAGAATATGTTATGAGTATTTTAATAATTTGTGTAAACTATTACTGAGCTGTAGTTATTAATTCCTTATGGTTGTACCACTTGTGGCAACATTTAGTTTCTTAAAATAAACAAAGAAACAAAATCAAATAGTATTTTTTCCTAATTGTACTTTTGTCAGATTTCAAGGTTCTTCTCAGCACCAAGAAGACAGGTGGTACTGTCTTTATTTTTAATTAATAAAAGACATTAATCTTTTATGTGTGACTTCCCAAGTTGGTGTTTAAATTTTCTTTCGATATCTCTTTTATGCTACTAGGAGGCCGGGTATTCTCTGGGAAATAATAAGCATATAACCTTCTATAAGAGCAAAAATAAATGAAAAAAATCTAACGAAACGTACTGACTATATCCTTAGTATTTCTGAGATAGATTTCTCAGTTATTTTTAGAATTGGCTAGCTAATTACAGCAAAAATATAAACTTGTAGTCAATTGATGAACTTTTTGTCTCTCTAATCCTCCTATGGTTAGGGAGCCAGCTTTTTGGTACCATGTATCATAGAATCATGAGTTGGTTTTACATGGAAAGAAGATTCTAACTCTTGTCCTCAAACTCTCTTCTCTGGCACTAACCAAATGGGTACCAATATTACCAAATGGGTACCAATATTACCTTCTTTTCCATATAGATGGTGAGGAAAAGGAGCTACATAAATTTTCCTGTTCCACATAGAAACAAATCAGAGTAGTTTTGTATTTACACAAATAATTTTTTGGATCAGTTTTTACTTTTTCCTCTCTTGCTTTTGCACAATCTTTAAATATTTCCTAATGTATTCCAATTACATTGAATGGCTGTTGCTATATATGAAATTAATAAACAATATATTTCAAAAAAAAGAAAAGATAAATATATTATTGCATTATGATATTGTATTATGCTATTATAATCCTGCATGTTAATTTTTATGTTCATCAAGAAGTCATTACAGGAACTGTGGTTTAAAAATAAAACTATAACTTCAAAACAGATTCGAAAATGTACCATGGAAGATATATTCATTACCAGACATTGATAATGTAAAACCATTTGAATAGCATCTCCAATACATTAATATTCCTTTCTTTATCAATGTTCTTAAGTGGATTGAACGTTTCATACAGAGAGTGTCATTTCTTAATTTTCCATATGCCAGTTTATAAATTATTAATTGAACTTTAATACTCAGGTCTATTTTGATATATTACATTTCTAATTAAAAAGAATGTGTAGGTATAACCTGATTTTTAAACTTCTTTTTATTTCACTAGCTTAACAGTACTAAATAGTGCATTGCTTTCTGAGTTTATAACAAGTAATATCTGGGAATCTAGACATTAAAGGGTCTTCTAAATGTCTTAGAATAAATTATAAAGAACACTTTCATCAGTGAGGACAAATCCTTAATTTTTCCTTATATTTAATCTGAAAATATTTGTATTTTAAAACATCAGTGAAGATTGAGAGCCTTCTAAATAAACCCTCTACTAGCTGCAAATTTAATGTTTAATAAGCAGGACCTATAAATCTATCAATGCCATAAATCTATTTTTGAAAACCTTAGAAAGTGTAGAATGTGTTTTCTTCCACTTATTCACCACTCATGAATTAGAAAAGCTGGTTGTACAAATAGCTGCTAAATTTATTATTGAAACATCAGTATTTGTACAGACAGCTTTGTCCCATTTTGACCAAGTGAAATGACAATGACCATATTTTCTAAAAAACATGTTAACAAAAATATGTATACTTTCATCTCAGAGAAAATCATTTTGATTTACATTTGTGAACTTCTTTCAGAAGGGAATAAAAAGGGACCAAACTATATAAATCTTAAAACCGGTTTTTAAAAGTTTCCAAATAATTCCATTTATAGGGAAATATGCAAACACATAGTATTTAAAAGTTTATTTGCAATCCAAGCATCACTGGTGTATCACATATATAGGATCTCATAATATGGGTTTTCCTAGGGAAAGGTGTCTTTGCATGTGTTTTTAAAAAGTTGATTTAATTAAAAATATTAATGTTTAAATAAAAGTATGTGCTTTGGAATTCGAAATTGTTTAGATATGATTTTTGCAAATCTTACAAAATTTTGTCAAACAAGTAAGTTTTGGCAAACACTATTTACCCTTGGAGGCTGCTAAGATTTTAATTATTTACAGAGTTAGTAATAACAATAATAATAAATATTCAACAGCTTTTACTACTAATTCTGAAACAGAGAATAATAGATTAAATATAGATTAAAGCCCAAATATTCTCTGGTATATGGGTCATACTGTGATGAGCAGTTATTCAAAATGTAAAAACAAACATTTGTAAACTATTTCATCTCAAGGGTGCTCTATAGTGTGTGTGTGTGTGCATAAATAGGAGGGGTCTTCAGAAAGCCCATGGAAAGATTTGTATTATCTTTTAATTCTATTTTTCCATGAACTTTTTGAAACACCCTTGTTTGCATGCATATACCTATATACATAAATATAAAGTACATAAATAAATGTAAATAAATAAAACATAAATATATGTTTATATAGGCATTCTTATACATGCATTTGTATGTCTGTGTTCTTATAACTGTTCTTATATATGTATTCTTTACACGTGACATCACATTTACATGTGTCAGGGAAGAGAACAAAGGTAAAACCTTTATCTGTGAAGAGAAACATATATGCTGTTAAAAAATATTTTATTATTTGAAATGACAAGGGGAGAGAGATCCAGGTAAAAATAACAATGTAAGGAAGAAAAATAACTTGAGAAGGAATGAGTATCTACCTAAAGTGGTATCTAACTAAAATGGACATAATAAAACTGTTTAAATAGGAAGCAGAATGTTGGAAGATAAAGAGAAATGATAAAGCACTAAAGAGTTTGAGAGTGAATTTTGAAATCAGACACATCTTGATTTTAGCCCTTGCTTTTTCATTTACTAGCTATGCAGCCTTGAACACCTAGGTAAAAGCTGTCTCTGCATATGTACAATGAGATAATAATGACACCTACATCATAGTATTTTAGCCCTTGCTTTTTCATTTACTAGCTATGCAGCCTTGAACACCTAGGTAAAAGCTGTTTCTGCATATGTACAATGAGATAATAATGACACCTACATCATAGTGATGTAGGGAGGACAGGTAACATTAGCAAAGTACTATTTCGTGTTTTAGTAATCCTATAAGTAGTTTTTCCTTTCTCATAGATAAGGGTAGCCTCAGAAAAATAAAGGAAGATAGCCACATATGCACAAATACACAACTAGTAAGCTTTGAGATAGTCTCAATCTAGAGACTAAGCATTTATCCTCTCTAACACTTTGTCCCACAGAAAATCAAACAAATTGTTTTAAACAAAGTATTTGCAAAATATTGTAAATGTGTTTTTTTCATTGAAGATGTTTGTAACATCAATATTTAAGAAAACTTGGAAAACCTAGAAAGACAGTAATGTTGGAAAGGCCATGTAGTTTATGACATAGGGTATTATCAATCAAAACAGGTGAATATTAAAACTGGCAAGAGGTAAATTTCATGACTGATAGTGCTTTTCAAAGTTTAAGGGGAGAAGCAAGCCAAGATGTTTCCAATGTATGCATCGTTTTGACATTAAAGAGAAAATGAACAGACCCTCAACGTATTTTAAGATGTTATACTTTCCAAGTGACTTATTCACTTGCTCCTCCCAAATTAGCTACTTTTTAGTTATAGTACTATATATTTTATTAATTTTTCATTCTATGTGTATCATTTCCTCAAGTAAAAATTTCAGTTTTTTAACATGATATAATTTGCATTTTTAAAATTGAAACTTAGTAGAATAATAAATTATTTTGTTTAGGCCAAAACTCATGCATGTTCTTTCTCCTTAAAAAATGGGACTTATTTTATTTTTATTGATTTATATTTATATTCATTCCTATTGGTAAAATATGCTAAATTATCACCACATATCCACATGCAATTTGCATTAAATGTCTTTTAGTCTTTATCAGCAGAACCCACTTCACTCTTGAAGAATTGAGGGATATGTTAACTTCTAAACAAGATTCCTGACATTAGCAGGGTTGTACTGAACAGGTCCTATCCCTCTCTACATTCTATTCTGTCAGAACATAATTAAGCAATTAGACATGACAGTGTGTATTGTAATGTAGGAATAACACCAGTCCTTGGATGTGTTATGCAGTACCAGACTGAATTCCATTAGGAATCCCCACAAAACAATTCATTTATAAGAATAAAACATATCCTTAACTGGGAACAGCAAAAACTGGAAGTCTATGGCAGGACTTTGGTGGATGATGGTGATGTTGCAGAAAAACAAAGACAATATGTTAGTGTTTTTTGTTTGTTTTTGTTTCTTTTCCTTTACAAAAAAGTGAGATATTTTTTGTGTGTCTCCAGCTATTATGAAAATCACTTGGCACACGAGAGATGCTATTTTAATCCATTCCATATTAATGTGAATTTTCTACAGTTTCACGTTTCCAAGTGAAACTTTTAGGTATAATAATGAAATCTGAAGTTCTTAAATCTGAAATCATTGGGTCTTTCCCTTGGAGTCCTGATTCTTGCTACTACATATGTATCTGAATATGAATCATAACTAAAAAAAAATAAAAACTCTTGATTTTCTTACCATAAAGGTATGTTGAGAATTTAAATGTATAAAATGAATACATACATTGTATCTCATCTTTGATAAGATTAGATATATTTTAAGAATGTATGCATGTCCAAATTTTACCAGTCCCTGAAATATAACACCGTGAAAGCTATGTAATATTAAATCATCAGAGAGAAAGATGACAGATGTTTTATTTTTAATGTTTAAAAGTTTAAGTGTAATAATTTTATTATTTAAATGCAATGGAAAAGCATGAGTATTGATAAAACATTAAAATGAAATGACTTCTAGGAAAATATCTTCTTTTGAAACTTCTAAAGAATATTCCCAATCCATTTCTTTACAAGAATAAAGTACAGAAGAATAAAATTTACCTTTGACTTTAAAACTACCCAGTGAATCCATGACAGGACAATTTCCTCTGTAAGCGTGCGTGTACATGTATATGTATAAACATACATATATTTATGTATTTATATAAATACATATATATGTCCAAATTTTATATAAATTATGCTCAATGACAAAACTGTGTGTGTGTATCTGTATACACACATTTATATGTGTGTGTACATGTAATATACTATAGATTGAAAAATATATTTAATGCAGTTAGTCGAAATATAATGTAATAATTCAAGTGCATGGTTATTGTTTATATTTGAGATGAAACTAATCTTCTGAGAAAACTAGCTACTAGTTGAGGGCTCTTGGGACTACTGCTAAACCTCTATGTGTCATAATATTTTCCTTTGTTCTATGGAGATAATAGTATCTACCTACTTAGAACAGTGGCTGCATATAATAAGAACCAAGACTATCTCTTAGACATTAAACAGTACAATCACTCCAAAGAGCTTCACACTTGGAGTTTAATGCTCCTTGGTCATGTCTTGAAATGCTTAATAATTTTCTCTTTGAATTAGATCCTTGCAAGTGAAGTGGGCCAATGAGCATGTGGGAAGGTGTTGGAGCCTCAGCTCAAGTGCACTGGGACACTTTCTGCCTCCCAGAGATGTGTCCTTGGGCTCCTGCTTCCCTGCACCCTGGAACCCCGGCCCTGGGACCCCAGCCCTAACCAGCCTTCTCCCTCTTCCTGCCCCTACCTTGGAACTACTAGTACTCTCTCCCCCTTCCTTTTCAAGGAGTCTGGGTGTGGGAATGGTGAAGGTCCAGCTCAGGCACGTGAGCCCAGCTGCATCTTGGGTTGGGGAGTGGCTGTGGCCATCCCTCTTAGCCTGGCAGCACCGTGGTGCATCTGGTGGTCTGCCTGGGGGCCACATCTTTTCAGGGACAAGCACCTCCCCAACTCCAAAGCAATTGAGTGTTCCCAGGCACAAAATTTGAAAGAACCTTGGGGGTGCCTGTCTTCCCTGTGCTGGGATGGCAGACCTGCGGGAAGAGGAGAGGCCTGGCTCTACATGCCCTACTCATTTTCCAGCCTGGGCCCAGCTCATGAGCCCAGTAGCTGCTGGGAAGGGAACCCAGCAATCATCTGACCACAGCAAGGCCCAGTGTTGTGTGGAAGGTACGGACCTCATGGGTCTGTGAAGATCTGCAAGTGCCCAGATAATATATATATCCATGTGCGAGGCACTCGCCGGTCCCTTAATTGGGGAAAACTTCTCTTTCTCCTTCCAGCTCTCCTGGAGTTGGCCTGTATTTGTCTCTTGCTCAGCTTGAGGCAACCTCAAAGATGGACCTGAGAAGTAAGAATTGGGTCATGTTCGTGATTTAGCATGGAAGTTAAACACTCTGATATTTTCATTTAAAACTATCATTTGACAATGTAAATATAAATGGTAAAATCTATGTTAATAATTTAAATTTTAAATTGTTCTTTCAACAGTATTAAATAGCAAATGAAAGAAAAACAGTTGAAGAGGGAGAAAAGGGGAGAGGAAGGAATCACTACAGAAGAAAGGACACATGTTTTATATGTACCTGTAATGGTACTTTTTTCTTTTTGAACAAGGGACAGGCATGTTTATTTTGCACAGGGGCCCACAATTTATGTAGTTGGCTCCAAGAAGTCATAAATGCTAGCTCTTATTATTATAAAGATTGGTATCCTTATTTAAGGTGCATTATGTAGCCAATTTTCATAATTATTATTACAATATTTACAGTAAAACCAAATACATGTTTTCTCACTTTGAGTATTGTTTCAAAATTATGCATTTCTTAGTGTCTTATTTTTAATTTTGTGTGAATCATTAATGCATTATTATATACATAAGTGTATGGTTGAACTAACATGATTTTCATTTCCTTTTCTGGTGAACACTGAAATTTGGTGATGAGAAAATAGAAGGTAAATATAGAATAAATCCATAAGTATGCTATGCAAATTACAAATAGTAAATTGGACACATTGATTAGATTCTCAGAAGGTGTAGTAGACTGTAAAACAGAAGTCTGTCAACTAAGTTTTTGATAGGTGTCAAATACACAAAACTATTTTTTCTATTTTTTAAAAAGAGATTAAGTAATTGCCATAGTATGCTATGAGCACTTTTTATATTAAGTATAATGCAATTTATTTTTATTGATATGAAGACTACTTTGGCAATTAGTAGTTTGTGAATAATAAGTGACCTTAAGAACTCACCTATCTAGCTGTGGTCCAAATTCAGTCCCATATTCAAGATTTATTACAAAATGTTCTATATTTTGTAAGGCCATAGTAGCACTGCATTCTTTATAACGTAGAACTAACACATTCCTGGTAGGCTGAGCATAGCCATGCTTTTTCTGTATCTTTGTGTGAGCTCAAAAGAGTCTTGAGTTCAAGTCACAACCCAAAGTCTTACTATCTGAATGACTTCAGGCAGGAAATTAGCATTTCTGAACCTCAGTTTCATAATGTGTAAAATGGGAATAATAACACTTACAGTGTCATGCATATGGTGTGGGAAGCTATCTAAGAAATAGTAAATGTAAAAGCATTCTCTGTACCTTAAAGGGCTAATCAAATCTGAGTTTCACTAATATTAATTCCACTATAGACTCAATTTGTACATATCCAGAGACTAACATTAGTAACCCATTATGTTTCTATTGTGATTTGTGTGCAAACAATTGTACATTTATTAGTTTTTCTTTTTGCCAGTGGTATGTGAGTTGCAGAACAGTTATCTATATTAGATCTCTGAGGAAACAGACACAGAGAATGAAAATACTCTCCCAAGATCATAGAATCAAGCTTTGGAACTGGCCCAAGATCATACAATCAAGCTTTGGAACTGGAAAAAAAAAAAAAAAAAGATTATTTACACTAACTTCCTTATTTTGCAGGTAAGAAAACTGAAGCCCAGAGAATGAGTGAATAGTCCATGGTATAGTAAAATGAACAATTATACTACTACATGTTTTCATTTGATAGTTCCTTTGTCTTTCTTATTCAATCAGTCTTTATAGTGAAAATAATTTAATTTCTTTTTCAAATAGAACAACTTTTATCAATTGATAGGACAGAAATAAAATTATGCTATATTTTGGTAATGCATAATATAATATTCATAAGTTTAAATGTTGCACTCATTAATTAATTCATTCACAGGCAAAAGTTAAATAAACACAAGACTAGTTGATACTCATATAAGAAGTGCCACAAAAAAAAAAAAAAAAAGTAATCAGTTGTCCAGACATAGAATAAATGGCAAAAAAGGGAATAGAGCTGCTAGATTAAAATGTGTGGTCAGAGAATGCTGCTTTGATGAGGGGGCATTTGACTTGAGTTCATTTGGATGAAAAGGTTAACCATAGAAGTGAATTAAAGGTAAAAAGATAGCAACTGAAAATATGGGGGATTTTAATTGTATTTGAAATGCAATAGAAAGCAATTGAAGGGTTTTAGGTAGAAAAATATTATGGTGTATTGTGCACTTTTAAATCACATTGGCTGCAGTGTAGACAGTGATTGGAGAATGTAGTAATGGAAGCAGATGAAATAGGAAGCTATTGCAATTGTTCAGGGAAAAGATGATGGTGACTTGGGTGCAGGGCTGCTGTGTGTGATTGTGCAGTTGGTGTACTGCATACCTCTATGTGGTATCGTTCTCATAGGCTGCAAAGGATGATTCCCTATAGAGTACACAATAAAAACTGTACAGCCATTCACACTGGCCCTGCATGGAGTGGGGCAGTGGTAGATAGACAGAACTGGCAGAATCAATACAGAGTTTAGAGTAGAATAAATTACACTTTTTAATTGTATGGACATTGGTGGAAAGAAATGGGTGAGTTCATTTTTTTTTTTTCCCAGAATGTGGCTGATATTGGTGGTGCTATTACTTAATTCTTGACTGCTTCTATAATTTCCTCTTTACATTTATTATTATAATAAACAGTTGAATGAACTTTTTCATTCATTTGTCAAAATGGTTCTTAAATTTTTTGGAAGCCCTGGACTAATTTTTGCCATATGGATATGAAGAGTTTGTCAACATCAAAACAAAACAAAATAAAACAAAACAAAGAAAAAAAAAAACTCCATAAAAGATTAGCTTAACAAATTGAAAACAATATGATCTTTCAAAAACTCAAGCTGTACACAGTAAGTGGTCAATAGCTGTTTATCGATGTTGATGATGTTGTCTGCCCTTTGAAGAGCTGTTAATAATACAATAAAAATCATGGGCTGTTATAATCACTTGAGTGGTTTATTTAATAATATGATTAGACTAATTTGCTGCAAGATTGAAATTCTTACCTAGCATTAATGTGGACACCAGAGTAGGCCTTGAAAGGAGTCACAATAAGTGCTCTTTTCCAGAAGATATGCTTTTGCATATTCATGTAATTTGGCATTGAAATATTGGTTTAACCTATTATTAAGTTTAAAATGTTGAGATTTCAGGCCTTCTCTATGGAAAAGTTTCCCTTTTTTTTCTGCTCAACAAAGCACTACATATTAATTCTTTATAAGGTTTAACACATTAACTCGGTCTTAGAGGACTAATATTTAAAAAGAACAAAACAAAACAAATAACTTCATTGTAAAGAGAATCATCAAGACTCTTCTCTGAGAGGATCGGCAATTCACTCAACATTTCAGTGCTGTCACTCCATAATCTGTTGATTGGTGTTCATAATTTTTCACAGAGATATTGTAAAGATTAATGAAATAGAGTTTGTAAAGTATTTTATCTCCTCAGATGGAAGTTCTATGAGCTGAACGTTTAGAAGCCTCATTATACACAGGCTACACTGTGCCAGAACTCTTAAACTGTTAGTAAAATCTCTAAAGTGTTGTGCTTTATCATTGCTGTCTTGATAATAGAGGGCTGTGCCTATCATGAGTTTTCGACTCTTCAGGACTGGTTAAGCATAGTACTATTGATACTTGACATTTATCAGAGTTACAGTGATCCTTTTAAATTTGGAGCATGTGGAATTCATACTTGATCTGTTTTATAATGTTATCTAATAATGTCAGGCTTATGTAATCACAACCCAGAATTACACAAAGAGAGATGCTCTTTAAAGTATAGCCTGTGTATAATGAACCTCCCAAAGGTTTGCATTACAACATAATACAATTTGTTCCTCTCCCAAAAGAGCTTCAAAAGCACAGGAAACTTTATTAAGATACCTAAAGGGTAGTATTTCATATAATTACAACTTTCTGCATCTTATTATAAAATAGCATTAATTCCTGTATTAATCCAGAATGTAATTTCTTCTAGAAAATTCTTTAATTTCTGGAAGAAAGCAAACATGAACTTCCTTTTGAATTTGATATTACCTAATTCTATCTTGGGAAAGAGAAAAGGTGATGAAGCATGAAAGATGTAAGGGAATTCTAGAGTAACCAAACATTATTATCTTGAGTGGTAGGGGAAGTGGTTGGATCCTCATTCACAATTGCTCATATTTCTAGTGACAAATACCACTGAGAAGTTATAACAACACCAAATAGTGCACAATCACTTACATGATAACATTTCTTTTTGTAGTTTTCTGCCTGGCCATACACTGGTCAAAATATTTTGTAACGTAAGAGTTTCTGATCTAAATACAGTAAAATAAGTACATGATTGATCTGAAAAAGAAAAGGTAATAGAGATAAATGAGTGAAATAAGATCAGAGACATAAAAATAGGAATAAAATGTGGAGATTTAGGCATTGTATAACTTTATTATGCATGAAAATATCTAATACCTTTATTTTATTCAAATGTTTGTGCTCAATGAAGATATATTTTTAAAAAAATATAGTGTGTCATTTTAATCCGAAAACGATCGTGTTGCTCGTAAGATATCTTAGCACTTATCACTAGGTGACCATATTTTAAATAATCAAAAATAGATTATGTTTTTACAGTACATTATCTAGACATTATAAGCTTGTTGGTTTATTTTTATTTGTGACTATATGCTTTATTGAAAGGAAAACATTTCATAGACATGTATGTTTAGTGTAAATTTGGAGAAATACATTATGAAGGAAATATTTTTATAAATCTGTATTTCAAATTATAAAAACTATCAACTACCACTGACAAAGATTTTATGTGACCTGTGATCCTTAGTTGCTGTTAAATGGAAAGGACCCACTGTAAATCAAGTAAATCCTCGTATAAGCAATTTAGATAAAGAATTGTGTTTGTTAAAGTGTCTCCTTTGCTGAAAATTTCTACTTATATTTACTACAAATGGAAAGGACCCACTGTAAATCAAGTAAATCCTCGTATAAGCAATTTAGATAAAGAATTATGTTTGTTAAAGTGTCTCCTTTGCTGAAAATTTCTACTTATATTTACTA
Organism: Galeopterus variegatus; assembly: GCF_000696425.1. Lineage (NCBI taxonomy): Eukaryota > Metazoa > Chordata > Mammalia > Dermoptera > Cynocephalidae > Galeopterus > Galeopterus variegatus. The sequence continues at coordinate 88,973 of NW_007728936.1, forward strand.
CTTTTTACTATATATTCCATATGAACATTATGACAATAATAAAAATGCTTGTTTCATTTTTGATAAATTTCCTATAAGTCATTAATAAAGTATATTTATCATGCTAGCAATATTTGAGGAGGCCTGATATATCAGATATTCCATAAGCCTACTTTCCAGCAGTTTTATACTTGGATAAGTGGGGAATAATTCAAAGATTAAAGAAACTAAGTTATATTTTATGAATGTTTATATAAGAAAACTAACTGCGAGCTCTCTTTAAGTATGGTCATCCATGGCAAATTGATGATGCATCAAAAGATAATTTTAAAAAGCCAGAAATAATGTAAATCTTTACAAACTTGCAAAAATTAACTTTAAAGTAGTTGAAATATTTGGTATATTATAGGCACTAGTGAAAATTCACAGTACGATAAAAAAAAATAGTAAAAAGTTTGACTTTACCAGAATTCTGTGATCAAGACTGTCAGAAAGGGGAAAAGCGCCACCTATTGATCAGAATATGAAAATTGTTTATTGGTTCTTGAACTAGCTATGTTAGCTGCTTTGAAGCAAAAGATATTTAGTAGGTTGAAGCTCCTCAATATAAAATTCTTTAAGTCACCTTCATTCTCAACAATATGATCTTTTCATTTAAGAGTACATCAAATACATTTTCAAACATATTATTAACTGGCCTTTTCATCATGTTATCTTTGTGAGCAGCAAATCACAACCCTCTCAGTAGAATGTTTGATGGATTGTCTACTGAAATAATAGAACATAAACATATTTCCTTTTTATTCTCCTTTTCATCATGTTATCTTTGTGAGCAGCAAATCACAACCCTCTCAGTAGAATGTTTGATGAATTGTCTACTGAAATAATAGAACATAAACATATTTCCTTTTTATTCAACATTGAACTTTGTAAGTGACATAAAATGAGTCTTCACAATCCTGAAAAACTGCTGGTAAAAATCAGATTTTAATTAAAGAGTTAGATATGGTCAAGTATGAATTGTTTGACATGACCATCATGCATGTAGCTTAATAAATGTATTTAATATATGTAATTATAAGTAGTCATTAGTTAAATATTTCACTTTAAAATCTTAGGGTTGATAATGAATAGGTAATTCATTGAGTGACATTTCAACAAATTGTATTGAAATTCATGGACCATGTAGGCTGAGTTAAAAGGTAACAGTTATTATTTTAAAATAAGATTTTATGTCTTCGTAGAATTGAGAAAGATTGACCTTCACATGAGATATCTCTGTTCTTCTATTATATCCCCAATATCAATAGAAAACTGTTTTTAATTTACACAAGAGTGTCTTTTATCCTTTCAATGCATGGAAGATTATCAGGCTTAAATCCTGAACATATCTGCAGGCAGAAACTGCCCCCAATCGCTGAAGTTATAGGGAAGCAATTTTGAATAACATTTTAGAATAGTTCTTGCTCAGCAAAATGTTAACCATGTAAAATCACTTAGCCTTCAAAAAAGAAATACTGTTATATAGTTGAAGGAATTATGTAACTGTAAATACGCTAAGATTAAAATATGCTAAAAATTTCCCTCACATATGATTTAAAATATAAAGTGTTAAATTAGAAAGAAGAAAACCAGTATCCAAATTCCTTTATTTTCTGAAGATGATGTATAAGGATTACAATTTGTGTATCTGTTTTACTAAAATGTAATTGTAATGCCTCCATTTTACTAGCTTCACTGTGAAACTTTACAGGTTATCTTTGTTCTTTTCCAGATCAATAAAGTAACAGCAGATAACTATTAATATATTTCTTTGCATCTGCACAGTGAAAACTTTAAATATTAAAACGAAATATTGCAGCCCATATATCATGTACTCTTACAAGACAGGAATGACAGTATTAAGATGCACATTCAGGATAGCACTCTTTCTACTTTGAACGCTGTCAAGAACAAAGTGCTTTACAGACTTAAAATAAATCTAGGTACTAATCCATTGAATTTCTGACAACAGGAGCCCAAGGTTTCCATGCACTTAGCTGAGTACTGCATAAGAGCTTGTGCATTATTTATGTCCACTAATGGTGTTGCAATGCGCTTTGTGTGAAGCTGTGACAGTGCAATCTGCTAAGATAGCTGCTGCTGTGGACAAAGCCATACATTTTCTTGAGCTTGAATTTTTGACAGAATACTCTATTAATGCCAATTCTGCTTAAGTAAATGCTGAACAGGGGTCAGTTTTTCCTTTTTCCCTCCTTCTCTTATTATTTAAGAAAACAGTGCCATAAAAATTGAAAATGATGTTCTGAGGTTTGTGAATTTTTCAGTACAATACTGGCCAATAAAGGTCACTCTACTTTTTTGTCTACTTTTATGATTTTGTGTGATGGTCCACAGACTCAATAGGAAAGCTCTTAGCACTGGGAAAGGGAGGTGCTATTAATTCCAGTTGCAGTGCCATTATACTCTTCAGTGGATCAATAGAATTAAATGAGCTGAGATATTAGGAAAATATTGAAAAAAGCAGGAGGGTTGTATTGTTTGACCAGGGTTGGGATGAGTTGAAAATAAAAAACCATCTACAGCAGCTGTCAATAAATCATGAAAACTATACTCTGAACCAAATGGGATATAGCATGAAGCCTCAAGCTTTAAATGCCCATAATATCTGTTGTGGGTTTTTTTTTTTTTTAATTAAACATTTTATTTGAAATATCCTTTGCAGTTATCTTTTATCAATCACATAATTTTTTTTTTAAAAAGTATTTTGTTCACAGAGGGGAAATAACTGAAATATCTAGATGAGGGCAGTTCTACTTATAAACTTAAAAATATATATATTTTGATGTATGAAGCACATCAAAAATGTGGGAAGATACTTCAAATATTAAAAAAATAACATTCTAAATTCTGTCCACTTTGAACATCTGTATTAGTCTATATGTACAAGTTTTTGGATTATAAATACATGGTTAATTTTTCTCTTTATTGTGGTAATATTTTGCCATTTAATTAAATTGCAAGAAGACAATATATTCTAATGTTCTTAATAGCAAAAATAACTTAAAAGTGTTTTATTTATCTTAGCCAATAAGACATGCATTTAGATTAAACAATAATATAATGGTTTCTTCTTTGAACAAATAAGAACAGAAATCATTCCATAGAAGAGTGAAATTGGAAGCATTGTATGAAGTCGTCACAGATATGTGTTTCATTCTCTGTTAACAAGCATTATTAGACCTTGTCACATTTTAAAATTACCTTAGTGAATAAATTTAGGATATTGTTTATTTTAAAGCTAATTTTGGCATTATGTTAAGTTGGATAGCTTGGAGAGGATATTATTTGTGGCCTGTTTGTTTCAAACAATAACACATTTCAGGAGAATAGAATAGAGGATATGTGTTTATATATTTTTCATTGCATATTACTTAATACAAGAAGCATGTGAATTCTGCAACATCAGAAAAAATCACTCTAACCATTGCCATGGAACCATGGTTACATTTCTTTAATTATTAACACATTCAAAAAGATTAATTTTGGTTTATAGATTTGGTATTCCAATGACATTGAAGATTTTAATAATAAAAATCATTATATATTTCAAAAAATCAAATTCCAGGAATTCATTTATTTATTATGAATATCCATGAGATACAAAGCTGATTGTCCCCCCTCCTGCCCATGATGTGGGGGCCAGATTCACACTGGGGGCACACCCATTACCAGAAATTACTTTTGTACTCCTTGTCCCCTTTCAATTATCCTCCATTCACCCTCCCTTTCCCCCTCTCGCCTCAACTCCAATTTGTAGCCCTAGGAATGTTCCCTCCCTCTGATGGATCATGGCACTACTGTGGTCTTTCTTTCCTGCCTTCCTTTCTCTCTTAGCTCGCACATATGAGTGAGTACATGTGGTATTTATCCCTCTGGGCTTTGCTTGTTTCACTTAATGTAAGTTTCTCCAGGTTCATCCATGTTGTTGCAAATGGGAGTATTTCATTCTTTTTATGGCAGAGTAGTATTCCATAGTGTATCTATACCACAGTTTCCTTATCCAATCATTTATTAATGGACATTTAGGTTGGTTCCTTATCTTAGCTATTGTAAACAGAGCTGCAATAAACATGGGAGTGTAGGTATCTCTGACATCATGCAAAAGCAGTACTAAGAGGCAAATTTATTTCAGTAAATGCTTACATCAAAAAAAGAGAAAATCTCCAAATAAACGACCTAATGCTACACCTCACAGAACTTGAAAAACAACAACAATCCAAAC
>NW_007728936.1:93733-98375 GCF_000696425.1 Galeopterus variegatus
CTTATCTTAGCTATTGTAAACAGAGCTGCAATAAACATGGGAGTGTAGGTATCTCTGACATCATGCAAAAGCAGTACTAAGAGGCAAATTTATTTCAGTAAATGCTTACATCAAAAAAAGAGAAAATCTCCAAATAAACGACCTAATGCTACACCTCACAGAACTTGAAAAACAACAACAATCCAAACCTAGAGGCAGTAAGTGGAAAGACATAATTAAGATCAGAGCAGAACTAAATGAAATAGAGACCCCAAAAACAATAGAAAAGATGAATAAACTAAAAGTTGGTTTTTCAAGAAGATAAACAAAATAGACACACCATTTGCAAGATTAACAAAAAAAAGAAGACCCAAATAACAAAAATCAGAAATGAAAAGAGAGACATTACAATAGACACCACAGAAATACAAAGAATCATTAGAGACTATAATAAACAACCATATGACAAAAAATTTGAAAATTTGGAAGATATGGACAAGTTTCTGGACACATACAAACTACCAAGATTGAGCCAAGAAGAGATTGAAAACCTGAACAGACCAATAACAAACAAGGAGGTTGAAGCAGTAATGAGCAATCTTCTAATAAATAAAAGTCCGGGTCTGGATGGCTTTACAGCTGAATTCTATCAAACTTTTAAAGAGGAGTTAATACCAATTCTCATGAAACTGTTCCTAACAATTGAAACAGATGCTACTCTGCCAAACTCATTCTATGAGGCCAACATAACTCTGATACCAAAACCAGATAAAGGCACAGCAGAAAAAGAAAATTAAAGGGTAATATCCTTGATGAACATAGATGCTAAAATCCTCAGCAAAATATTAGCAATTAGAAGGCACATATTAAAAAAATTATACACTATGATCAAGTGGGATTCATTCCAGGGATGCAAGGATGATTCAACATACGAAAGTCAATAAATGTGATACATTACAACAACAAGCTCAAGGACAAAGACCATATGATTATCTCAATAGATGCTGAAAAAGCATTTGACAAAATTCAACATTCCTTCATGATAAAGACTCTCAACAAATTAGGTATAGAAGGAAAATATCTTAACACAATAAAAGCCATTTACGACAAGCCTACCATCAGTATTACTCTGAATGAGGAAAAATTGAAGGCCTTCCCCTTAAGGACAGGAACAAGATAAGAATGTCTGTGAATTTAATGAATAACAAAATTAGATTTCTTAGAAAATCTACCTTTCCTGGGATAGGATTGTAGTGAATTGAGTTATATGCCCCCTAAGCTCATTGAAGCTTGAATTATGTCTCCAACTATTATGTATTAGAAACTTGGCCCCCAATAACTTAACAGGGTGGGAAATCCTATTATGGTAATTGTAAGGTGCAGCCTTGAAGAGGTGATTAGATTGTAGGGCCATGCCCTAGATAATGGATTTAAAATGGTGGTCAGTGGTGTGGTCCTGAGGGTTTTAAAAGAAGAGGAGAGTCTCTGCTCTCTTTTGCTTCCTCTCACTGTGTGATCCACTTGTACCCACTGGCTGCTGGCTGCTCTCTGCCATGAGTTGAAGCAGACTGAGGCCCTCACTAGATGCAGCTGTCCCAGAATCATAAGCACATAAACCTCTGTTCTTTATGAATTACCCAGTCTCAGGTATTCTGTTATAGCAACACAAGATGGACTAATATAGAAAATTGGTACTTAGAAGTGGATGTTGCTATACAGGTACCTGAAAATGTGGAAGTGGCTTTGGAACTGGGTAATGAGCAATGGTTGGAGGAGTTTGGAGGACTTAGAAGAAGATAAAAAGAGATGAGGGAAAGATTGGACATTTTAGAGTTGGGGTAAATGGTTGTAACCAGAATGTTGATAGAAATATGGACAGTAAAGGCCATACTGATGATGAGTTCTCAGACATAAATGAGGTCTCATAGGGAACTGGACAAAAGATCACCCTTGCTACACCATAGCAAGGAGCTTGGCTGCATTGTGTACATACTCTAGGACTTTGTAGAAGGTGGGACTTAAGAGTTGTGAACCAGAATGTTTGGCAGAAAAAATTTCCAAGCAGTAAAGCATTAAGGAAGCTGTGTAACTACTTGCAACAACCTATGCTGGGTTATGGCAGAAAAAGCATGATGTAAAGCCAGAATTTAAAACGGAAGCAGACCATAAAGATTTGGAAAATTTGCAGCGTGGCTGTGTGGTAGAGAAGCAGAGAGCAGGAGCAAAATGCAAGGATGAAGCAGATAGACTGGTTGCTAAAGACATTAGCTTGAGGATGAGGCAGCAAGATGCTAACAGCCAAGACAGTGCAAAAAAGGCCCTGAAGGCATTGCAGAAGCCTCTGGGCTCAACCCTTCAATTTCAGGCACAAAGGCCTAGGGAGACAAAATGGTCTTGGGTAACAGGCTTGAGGTACCCTCCATGGGCTCGATGCCCAGGGCCTCCTCGTGAAGCTGCTTTCAGCACCAGCACCCTGGCTGCTTTGGCTGCTCCAGCTGTGGCAAAATTAGCCTCAGGTATGGCTGGATCTGCACCTTTGGAAAATCCAAGCCAGAAGCATTGGCAGCATCCATGTGGTGTTAGGTCTGCAGGCTTGCAGAATGCCAGAGCTCTGGAGGCTTGGAAGCCTCCACCCCAATTTCAAAGGAAGTGTGGAAAAATCTGGTGGCCCTGGAAGAGATATGTTGCAAGGGCAGATTCACCGCATAGAGTCTTCACTAAAGCAATGCTGATCAGAAACATGGGATCAGAGTTGCCGCAGAGAAACCCCATCAGCACCATGCCTAGTGGAGACATGGGAATGGGACCGCCATGGAGAACCCAGACCTTTGGAGCTACCAGAGTGGAACACTAGCTTGGGAGAGCAGAAGTGTTGCTGAGACCAGGAAAGCCATAGGAATGGAGCTGCCAAAGGACTTGGTGACCCAACCCCTATGTTAGTGTGCAGAGGACATCAGACGTGGAGTTGAGGTACATGATTTGCCAGCTTTTAGATTTAATGTCTGTCCTGCTGGATTTTGGACTTCTTGGGGACCTGTTACACCTTTCTTTTGGCCTATTTCTCTCTTTTTGAATGGATATATTTACCCTATGTTTGTCTCACCATTGTATCTTGGAAGTAAATAACTTGCTTTGACTTCACAGATGGGACTTTGAACTTTGGACTTTTGAGCTGAAACAAGTTAAGACTTTGGAGATTAAAATGAATGTATCTGTATGTGAAAAGAACACAGTCTGGCCCATCGCTTGTCGGGTCAGCCTCCGGCCTACTTGAACAGCCCTAGTCTCGTTATCAGTCTCCCCCTAGGTGTCCCTTCTGGTGGGCAAGCGGATGGCCCGGATTCCTCTTTCCCTCCGGTCCCTGTTGGAAGGAGACGGGGGAAGAGAGCTGTGAAGAACCCGTTAAAGGACACTCAGATGCGGCGGGGGTTCTGTCGAGCAGTTCTGTTTATTATCCCACAAGCACTTGCTTTTAAAGGCAAATGGGGAAGGGAGGTTTTTACATCCTCCAATCAGCTTAAAGGTTACAAGAGCATGCATCCTGTCTCAATGCCTAGCTATTGCAATCACGCAGTGTTCACGAGCACGGAAGCACGTATTTGGCCAATAAGGGCTAAGGCAAGGTTCCTGCAGACACTCCCACCCTACTTCCTCCCGGCGCCATCTTAGGCTGCCATGTTAACACGCCCTTGTGGGCCCATAATGGCACCACTTGTAATGTCACTTAAGGTGGCATTAGTTTTTAAAGCCCGACAATGGCTCACTTGGGAGAGCATGGTGCTGAGAACAGCAAGGCCACAGGTTCGGATCCCTATATAGGGATGGCAGGGTAGCTCACTTGGGAGAACGTGTTGCTGACAACACCAAGTCAAGGGTTAACATCCCCTTACTGGTCATCCTTAAAAAAAAAAAAAAAAAGAAAATGACATGAGTTTTAGGAGACCAGAGATGGAACTTAGTGGATTGAATTATGTCCCCTCTAAACTCACTGAAGCTTGAATTATGTTTCCAAGTTTTATGTATTAGAAACTTGGCCCCCACTGTAACTGTGAAGAGGGTGGAAAATCCTATTATGTTAACTGAAAGGTGGATCCTTGAAGAGGTGATTAGATTGTAGGACCATGACCTAGGGAATGGATTAAAAATAGTGCTCAGGGGTATGGTTCTCAAGAGTTTAAAAGAAGTGGAGAGTCCCTCTCTGTTCTCTCATCCTTCCTCTTGCCATGTGATCTTCTTTTACCCACTGGCTGCCTACCACTTTCTGCCATATATAGAAACAGCCTGAGGCCTTTGCCATATGCAGCTGTCCCAGAATTATAAGCAAATAAACCTCTGTTTTTTATAAATTACCCAGTCCCAGGTATTCTGTTATAGCAACACAAAATGGACTAATACAGGGACCAAGGGGACCCACACATTTCCATATTATAAGACATTGTATCAATGGACATAGTTGAATGACTGCATGTGGGGGGACATATGTCCCAAGATAAATTAAGTGAATGTATTCCCATGCAACTTGGCATTTTGAATATAGTGAAACTGAGTAATCAGATGCTGTGTTTTGGAGCATCAGTGTTTTAAATTTTTTGATTGGAACTACAGTAAATAACATATAATGCAACAGACCTGGAATGCACAAACATGTATTAAGAAAAAAAAA
>NW_007728936.1:98857-106346 GCF_000696425.1 Galeopterus variegatus
AAAAAAAAAGTTTTGCAATACAATAATTACCCTGGGCATCATATTTTCCTATTATATGTTGCATGATATTATTTTAGGTGCAGATCATGGCCCACTAAATAGAATTCAGGAGCCATTAACAAGACATGGCCAACAACACTACTTTGGTAAAGGCTTTAAGCATTGTTTTTGCTGAAACCCTGTTTATCCCTGGCTCCTTATCAACTCTCAGTTGTTCAATTTTTCTTTCAATCTGTAGAATATTCCAGTACATTTCTAACAAGTTTCACTTTTCGTTTATTACAGTCAGACTCTGCTTTTTCTGCTCACAAATCAGGTGACCTTAACTAGTCTCAATCCTTCGGGACTCATTAATTTTACTCAATTTTCTCTTTCTTTGGAATCTGCCATATGTATTTATAAGCCTGAAAATTCAGATAAAGGAAAGCTGGCAGGGGGTGGGGGGAGAAAATAATTCCTCATTCTTAGGGCTGATATCTGTTGTACCACATTAAAAGTTTTTAGTGGCACAGGAATACTTATGTTTCTATATATCTGGCTTTCTACTCAGTTGCAGAGTCTCAGACTGAAAAAGATGCTGCTTGAAATTTGCTTATTTTATTTGACTAACAATTAAGTTAATAAGGTGTTAAGCTGCTTCTGTGGAAGTTTAAGGGTAAAATATAGTTCACAGAAGAAGACAGTCTTCAATAAATGATGCTGGGAAAACTGGATATACACATACAGAAGAATGAGACTAGAACACTGCCTGTCACCATAAACAAAAATAGACTCAAAATGGATTAGAGATTTAAATGTAAAACCCCCAAAACTTCTGAAACTACTAGAAGAAAACATAGGGGAAGAGATCCATGACATGGGGCAGGGCAAGGATTTTTTAAATAAGACTTCAAAAGCACAAGAAATAGAAGCAAAAATAAACAAGTGGGATTACATCAAACTAAAAAGCTTCTGTACAGCAAAGGAAACTGTTAACAGAAAGAAAAGAAAATCTATAAAATGGGATAAAATATTTGCAAACTAGTCATACAACAGGGGATTAATATCCAGAATATACAAGAAACTCAAACAACCTCAGGACCAGTTGGTTTCACTGCTGAATTCTACCAAAATTTTAAAGAACTAATACCAATTTTTCTCAAACTCTTTCAAAAAATTGAAAAGGAAGGAATACTCTCAAATTCATTTTATGACTCCTACATTACCCTCATACCAAAACTGGAAAAAAGCACAACAAAAAAAGGAAACTACAGACCAATATCCCTAATGAACACAGACATGAAGATTGTCAACAAAATACCAACAAACAAAATCCAGCAACATATTAAAAATATTATATACCACAATCAAGTGGAATTCATTCTAGGAATGCAAGGATGGTTCAACTTATGCAAATCTATTAATGTGATACATCACATCAACAGAATGAAGGAAAAAAACCATTATAATTTTAAAAGATGCAGAAAAATTACTTGATAAAATCCAATACCCCTGCATGATGNCAAAATACCAACAAACAAAATCCAGCAACATATTAAAAATATTATATACCACAATCAAGTGGAATTCATTCTAGGAATGCAAGGATGGTTCAACTTATGCAAATCTATTAATGTGATACATCACATCAACAGAATGAAGGAAAAAAACCATTATAATTTTAAAAGATGCAGAAAAATTACTTGATAAAATCCAATACCCCTGCATGATGGAAACACTCAACAACTTAGGAATAGAAAGAATGTACCTCAAAACAATAAAGGCCATATATAACAAACTCACAGGTAATATAATACTAAGGGAACAAAAATTGAAGTGTTTTTAACAAAACTTCTAGTAATATACAGTGGGAAAAAGACAGCCTTTTCAATAAATAGTGTTGGGATAATTGGATATCTACATGCAAAAGATTGAAACTACTTGCCTTTTTCTCACCATGCACAAAAGTCAACTCAAAATGGATAATGGCCTAAAATTAAGTCCTGAAGCTGTGAAACAGCTATAAGAAAACATAGGGGAAACACTAAACAAGATGGGAGTAGGAAGTGCTTTTATTGTGTGAAACTACAAAGGCACAGGCAACTAATGCAAAAATACATAAATGGGACTACATCAAACTAAAAAGCTTCTGCACAGCAAGGGACACTGTCCACAAAGTGAAGAAACAGCCTACAGAAAGGGAGAAAGTGTCTGCCAACTACATATTAGACAAGGTACTAATATCCAGAATATATAAAAAATGTAAACAACTAAATAGCAAAAAACCAAAAAAACCCAGTTAAAAAATGGGCAAAGGGCCTGAACACACATTTCTCAAAAGAAGACATGTGAATGGCCAACAGGCATATGAGAAGATGCTCAACATCACTAGTCATCAGGGAAATCAATCCCATTTGTTTATTTTTTTTCTTTTGCTGCTTTTGCTTTTATTTTGAGGTGTTATTCATAAAGTTTTTGTCTAGTCCTATATCTAATTTTAAAAGATGCAGAAAAATTACTTGATAAAATCCAATACCCCTGCATGATGGAAACACTCAACAACTTAGGAATAGAAAGAATGTACCTCAAAACAATAAAGGCCATATATAACAAACTCACAGGTAATATAATACTAAGGGAACAAAAATTGAAGTGTTTTTAACAAAACTTCTAGTAATATACAGTGGGAAAAAGACAGCCTTTTCAATAAATAGTGTTGGGATAATTGGATATCTACATGCAAAAGATTGAAACTACTTGCCTTTTTCTCACCATGCACAAAAGTCAACTCAAAATGGATAATGGCCTAAATTTAAGTCCTGAAGCTGTGAAACAGCTATAAGAAAACATAGGGGAAACACTAAACAAGATGGGAGTAGGAAGTGCTTTTATTGTGTGAAACTACAAAGGCACAGGCAACTAATGCAAAAATACATAAATGGGACTACATCAAACTAAAAAGCTTCTGCACAGCAAGGGACACTGTCCACAAAGTGAAGAAACAGCCTACAGAAAGGGAGAAAGTGTCTGCCAACTACATATTAGACAAGGTACTAATATCCAGAATATATAAAAAATGTAAACAACTAAATAGCAAAAAACCAAAAAAACCCAGTTAAAAAATGGGCAAAGGGCCTGAACACACATTTCTCAAAAGAAGACATGTGAATGGCCAACAGGCATATGAGAAGATGCTCAACATCACTAGTCATCAGGGAAATCAATCCCATTTGTTTATTTTTTTTCTTTTGCTGCTTTTGCTTTTATTTTGAGGTGTTATTCATTAAGTTTTTGTCTAGTCCTATATCCTGAAGTGCTTTCCATATGTTTTCTTTTAGGAGTTTTATAGTTTCAAATCTTATACTTAGGTCTTTTACCCATATTGAGTTGATTCCAGTAAATGGCAAGAGGTAGAGGTCTAGTTTCATTCTTCTACACATAGATATCCTATTTTCCCAGCACCATTTGCTGTAGAAGCTATCATTTCCCCATTGTATGTTTTTAGTGACTTTGTTGAAGCTAAGTTGTCTGTAAGTACATAGATTTATTTCTGGGTGTTCTATTGTGTTCATTTGTTCATGTCTCTGTTTTTATGTCAATACCATGTTGCTTTGGTTAATGTAGCTTTTTAGTATAATCTGAAGTGAGGCAATATAATGCCTCTGGCTTTATTGTTATTTTTTTGCTCAGTATTGCTTTGGCTATTTGAAGTCTTTTGTTGTTCCATGTGAATATTAGGATTGTTTTTTCTATTTCTGTGAAGAATGTCATTGGTATTCTGATGGGTATTAAATTGGATCTGTAAATTGATTTTGGTAGTATGGGCATTTTTACGATGTTAATTCTTCCAACCCATGAACATGGAATGTCTTTCCATCTTTTTTTGTCTTCTTTAATTTCTTTCAACAGTGATTTGTAGTTCTCATTGTAGAGATCTTTCAACTCCTTAGTTAAATTTATTCCTAGGTATTTTATTCTTTTGGTAGCTATTGTAAAATGGGCTTGTTTTCTTTTTTTTTTTGTCTTTTTTCGTGTCTGGCAACGGGATGGCAACCCTCGGTGCCGCGCCCGCACCTTGCTCAGCCAGTGAGCGGGAACTGGTCCGTATGTGGGATCCGAACCCTCGGCGGTCTTTTTTCGTGTCTGGCAACAGGATGGCAACCCTCGGTGCTGCGCCCGCACCTCGCTCAGCCAGTGAGCGGGAACCGGTCCGTATGTGGGATCCGAACCCTCGGCGGGAGCGCCGCAGTGCTCTCAAGCGGCGCACTGTAGCAGTGCGCCACCGGGCCGGCCCAGGGCTTGTTTTCTTGATTTCTTTATCTGTTAGTTTTTTTTTGTTGGTGTATAAAAATTCCACTGAGTTTTGTACATTGATTTTCTATCCTGCAACTTTACTAAATTTGTTTATCAGCTCTTGGATATTTTTGGTAGAGTTTTTAAGTTATTTTATATATAGGATGATGTCATCTTTGAACAGAGACAATTTGATGGTGTTTTCCAATTTGCATGCCCTGTATATCTTTTTCTTTCCTGATTTCTCTTGCTATTACTTCCAGTACTATGTTGAATAGGAGTGGCAAGAGTGGGAATTCTTTGTGGTTCCTGTACTTAAAGAAAAACATTTCAGCTTTTCTGTATTCAGGATGATGTTAGCAATGGGTTTGTCATATATGGCTTTTATATTGCTTTGAGATTCTTTCCTTCTGTACCTAATTTATTGAGAGATTTTATCATGAATGATGTCAAATTCTGTCAAATGTTTTTTATCCTTGATTTTGTTCGTGTGGTTCATCACATTCATTGATTTGCATATGTTGAACAATCCCTGCATCCTTGAAATGAGTCTCACTTGATCATGATGAATAATCTTTTATGTGCTGTTGTATTCTGTTCGCTAATATTTTGTTGAGGATATTTTCATTTATGTTCATCAAGGGTATTGACCTGTAGTTTTCAGTTTTTGTTATGTCTTTCTCTGATTTTGGTATCAGGTGGTGCTGGCCTCATAGGATGAGTTTGGGAGAATGTCCTCTGTCTCATTTTTCTGTAATGGTTTGAAAAGAATTAGTATTAAATCTTATTTAAAGGTATGGTAGATTTCAGCAGTGAAGCCATTTGGTTCTGGGCTTTTTTGTTGTTGTTGTAAGACTGCTTTGATCTCATTGCTCATTATTGCTCTGTCTAGGTTTCTGTCTTCTTGGTTCAATCTTGGTAATTTATGTGTCCAGAAATTGATTCATTTTCTCCAGTTTTCAAATTTGTTGGCATAGAAAATTGTTTATAGTAGTCTGTAATAATTCTTTGTATTACTGTGGTATCAGTTATAATATCTCCTTTTTCATTTCTGAAGTTTATTTGGGTCTTTTCTATCTTCTTTTTAGAGTTAGTCTAGGTAGTTGTTTGTCTATTTTGTTTTTATTCTCTAAAAACCCCCATACTTTTAGTTCATGTTCAGGATTTTTTTTTTTTTTTTTTTTTTTTGTCTCTATTTCATTTAGTTCTGCTCTGATCTTAATTGCTTCTTTCTGTCTACTAATTTTGGGATTGTATTGTTCTTGTTTTTCTAGTTCTTTGAGTGTGCAATTCGGTTGTTTATTTGAAGACTTTCTATTATTTTGATGTAAGTATTTATTGTAATAAACTTCCCTCTTAGTACTGTTTTTGCAATATCCCATAGGTTTTGGTAAGGTGTGCTCATATTTTCATTTATTTCAAGGAATTTTTTGACTTCCTGCTTTATTTCTTGTTTGATCCATTCAGGAGCACATTGTTTAATTTCTCTGTATTAATATAGTTTCCAAAGTTTTGTTTGTTGTTAATTTCTAATTTTATTCCACTGAAAGTCTGAAAATAAGCTTGATATAATTTCAATCCTTTGAAATTTGTTGACAGTTAATTTGTGGCCTAACATGTGGTCTATCCTAGAGAATGACTCATGTGCTGATGAGAAGAATGTATATTCTTCAGTTGTTTGATGAAATGTTCTCTATATGTCTGTCAAGTCCACTTTGTCTACAGTGCTGTTTAAAACCAATATTTCTCTGCTAATTATTTGTCTAGATGATTTGTCCAATGCTAGAGAAGCAATGTTAAAGTCCTCAGCTATTATTGTATTGGTATCTATCTTTCCCCTTAGATTAAATAACAGTTGCTTTATATATCTGGGTTTTTTGATGTTGGGTACATATATATTTCTGATTATTATATCTTCCAACTGCATTGATCAACTTATCATTATATAATGTTCTTCTTTGTCTCTTTTTATTGTTCTTGGTTTGAAGCTTATTTTATCTCTCATAAGTATGGCAAACATTGGTTTCTATTTACATGAAATGTCTTTTTCAAATCTCTATTATTCTATGTGTGTCTTTATTGGTGAAGTGAGTTTCTTGCAGGCAGCATATAGTTGGATCTAGTTTTTTTCATCCACTCAGCCAGTCTGTCTTCTAAGTATGGAATTTAATCCATTTATATTATAGGTTGTTACTGAAAGTTATTGCCTTATTCCTGCGATTGTATTAATTTCTTTATGGTTGTTTTATATTTATTTTGTTTCTTTTTCTTTTATGGTTTATTTTTGTTCTTTTGTTTGTTTGTTTGTTTTTTAGTGATAAAACATGTTTTCTGTCTCTTTCTCATTTTGTATCTGTTTTACTATAGGTTGTTATTCTTTCTTGTATATTTATGGTGATAATATTATTGCTCTTTAGA
This sequence comes from Galeopterus variegatus, assembly GCF_000696425.1. Classification (NCBI taxonomy): domain Eukaryota; kingdom Metazoa; phylum Chordata; class Mammalia; order Dermoptera; family Cynocephalidae; genus Galeopterus; species Galeopterus variegatus. The sequence continues at coordinate 105,548 of NW_007728936.1, forward strand.
TTCTACATGTAGGACTCCCTTGAAGAGCTGGTCTGGTATTGGTCAATTCCCACAGGTTTTGTCTAGGAAAGACACTACTTCTCATTCATTTCTAAAGGGAAGCTTTGGTGGATATAATATTCTTGGCTGGCAGTTTCATTTTATTTTATTTTATCACTTTAAATATGTCATCCCACTCTCTCCTGGCCTGTAAGGTTTCTGTTGATAAGTCTTCTGTTAGCCTGATGGGAATTCTGTTATAAGTGATTGAAATTTTTCTCTTGCTGTTTTTAGCTAATTGTCAAAAATCAAAGACTCCTGACTTTTGACGGTTTGACTTTAATGTGTCTCAGGGAGCTTCTTTTTGGGCTGAATCTTTCTGGGGATCTTTGAGCTTCTTGGATCTGTATGACTGCATCTCTCCCAATACTTGGGACATTGTTAGCTATTATTTCATTAAATAGGCTTTCAATTCCTTTTCCTTTCTCTTCCCCTTCAAGTAAACCAATAATATGAATGTTTAGATGCTTAAAGTTATCAATAAGATCTTGTAGGCTTCCTTCATTTTTTATTTTTTTAATGTTCTTTTTTCTTCTTTTGGTACAATTGTGTTAATTCAAAAAGCCTGTCTTCTAGTTCAGGAATTCTTTTTCTGCTTTTTTTAGCCTGCTGCTTGTGTTCTTGGTGGTATTTATTATTTTGTTGAATGAATTCTTCAGTTCCTGGATTTTTGCTTCATTCTTTTTTATTTTTTCTTTCTCTTTTCTGAATTTATCATACATGCCATGGATTTTTTTTCACTTCATTGTGATTTTTTTTT
>NW_007728936.1:107022-108468 GCF_000696425.1 Galeopterus variegatus
TTTTTTTTTCATCCATTATGTTGAGTTCCTTTAGTATTTCTTGCATCCTGTTGAGTTTCCTTAATATTGACATTTTGGATTCCTCTTCAGGCAGTTTGCCAGTTTCCTGCTTTTGGGGACTGGTATTGGAGAATTGTAGTCTTCTTTTGGGGAAACCACATTTCCCTATTTTTCCATGTTTCTCATATCTCTGCATTGATATCTGGACATCTGGTGGTGTAGTAACATCTTTTAATTTTTGGAGTGGTTTTTGAGGGTAGAGACTCTTACTTGTAGAAGTGTTTTATATTGATAGTTGGGTTGGGCTTCTTAGGTTTGGTACTGTGTAAGCATGTTAGTAAGAGCTAATTTAATCCCTATACCTTCTTCATTGGTTTAGCTGGGCTGCTGTAACAGAAGGAACACTGGGCTCCCAGTGAAGGTGGCATGAATCTAGATAACTTGTGCATCCTCAGTACACTCTCTGATGGTTTGGTGGCTCATTACATAAGGAAGACCTCCAAACTCATGGGGTAGGAGGGCATGGATCAAGGCATCAGGATCCTGCTTGCTGTCCACTGGGGCATGGGTAGGTCATTGAGTTGGCTGGGTTTCTAGAATCTCAGTTTGGGCTCTGAGCTCCCAGAGGAGGAGGGTGTGGATCCAAGTGACCAGTGCAAGAGGCTGGCACCACCTCTACTTGGTGTCTGCTGGAACATGGTTGGGACACTGACTTGGGTAGGGTTCTGAGCTCTTGATTGGGGATGTGAGCTCCCAGAGGAAGAAGAGTATTGATCCAGATGAACAGCATGCTTCCCCCACTCTCCGCTGGCACTAGCAGTTCCCTTATATTGAGCAGGGCTTTGAGCTTCCATGGAGAAGGAGGGTATGTATTCAAGTAGCCAATGTGCTCCCTCCTGCAAATTCTGCTGGGGTGTGCAGAGCCACTGGGTCAGCAGGACTCTGAGCAACTTTGGCTCCTATCCCAAAATGGTGATTTCCAGTGGCAGGTTGAAGCTAAGTGGAGTGGGGGTGACTCTATGTGTAGGTCTCCTTTGGGAAAATACCATCATGTGGGCTTTCAGCAGATCCAGATACTGGGCTCACTCTCCATGAGGGCCATGCAGTTTCCCTGCAGTCTGATTTACAGGCATCTATAGGGAGAGTTCCAGCTGCTGACCCCCTGCCTACCTTGTCCTGGCATTGCAGAACAACTCGACTTTTGTATCTGAGTAAAACAAAACCAAAAACATAGCTTTCTCTAGGCTTTGGCATCATTCTCCCCCACTTTTTGACATTTGCTTGTTCCAAGTTACATCTTTTAATACTGCCTGTCTTTTATATGGTTGTTGTATAGTTTTCATCTTGTTAAATTTTTCCTTTAGTCTTCAAACTAAGGATATATGTATGTGGTTTATTCACCATCCTTACTACATTAGAATATTCTGAGGTTGTCTGTGTATTTAC
>NW_007728936.1:109373-111725 GCF_000696425.1 Galeopterus variegatus
TTTTTTTTTTTTTTTCAGATATCACTTAATTTTCTGTTTCTATTTCATTGTAACTCCCTGAACGTTCTTAAGAGGGCTATTCTGAATTATCTGTCATATATTTCATAGATTTCCTGTTCCTCTGTGTCCATTGCTGGTATTTTGTTTCCTTTGATCATGACATATTTCTCTGGGTTTTTTTTTTTTTTTTGGTCAATTTTTGTGTCTTTACATTGATGCCCAGGCATCTGAGGAGACTGCTACTACTTCTATATTTCATAGGTGGTTAATAGAGCTTTGTCTCTGGTCTGTTTTCTTTTCTTTGTTTTTCCTTTTCATTTTTTTTTCCCCATTCTGTGGTGGATTAATAGCTACCACCACCACTTAGACTCTGCACATAAATTAATGTGGTTCTCTGTGGTTAGTTTCCAAGCTGGGGAAACTTACTGTCAGGACCAGACCTTGAACTATATTCTTGAGCTAAATTTTTGCTTTGCTGCTGATTCTCTGGGGAAGTCTTTTTGTGCAGATCATTAATCACTTCTGGGTCTATGCTGTGTGAAAATTCTGGCCTGGTAATGAGTCTTTCCTGCAGATCGTGCACCTAATAGTTCTATCACCCTGAACTATTTCCATTGAGACTGGCTGCCCATGTAGTACCCGATGTTCCCTCAGTGGGCCACGCTTTCCAGCATACTCCAACTGCTCTCCATGGGGCAGGCTATGTTTGCATCCTTTGCAATAACTCACTGACCTCTGGATGCCTCATTTCTCCAGTTAGTTCCAGTTTCTTGCTTCTGTACAGGTCCAGGGGAATCCTTTCAGAGGTCTTCATGGCCTGTGGGCTGCTGGGTACCCTCTGAAGCACTCCTCTCCTTTGCAGACTCCAAGCTGGTTTATGTAAAGGGTGTTGCTGCAGATTTTTCTCACTTTGATCCATATACAGCAGCCACTCCCCACAGCCTACCAGGGTGCCTCAGAAATGGCCAAGGCTCAAAATGATAGGTGCCATCCCTATACCTTCTTGCTGTGGCCTCTCACACCTTTAGGAACTCCTCTTCCCCCAGCTCCAGCAGTCCCAGGTTGGCAGTCTTTGCTTTTTTTTTTTNTATGTGGTTTATTCACCATCCTTACTACATTAGAATATTCTGAGGTTGTCTGTGTATTTACTTTGCCAATGAGTTATGAACCATCAGATGTTTTCTTGTTACACTTTAGCATCTTTTTCTTTCAGATTGAAGAGTTTCTTTTAGCATCAAGTCTAGAATTGATTAATTCCCTTGGCTTTTGTTTGTCTGGGAAAGACTTCATTTCTCCTTCATATTCGAAGTTTAGTTTTGCTGGGCACAGAATTCTTGGCTGACAGTCTTTTTCCTTCAGCAATTTGGATGTATAATCCCATTTCTTCTGGTCTCTAGGGTTTCTACTGGGAATTCCACTGAGAGACGTATTGAGACTCCATTGAATGTTATGTGTTTCTTTTATCTTGCTGCTTTCAGTATTCTCTCTTTGTCATTGGTTTTTAATAATTTGATTATGATGTGTCTTGGTGTGTTTCTCTTTAGATTGAATTTGATTGGTGACCTCTGAGCTTACTGTATCTCAATGCTGTCATCATCTTTTTAAATGCTTGGGAAATTTTCAGTTATTGTTTCCTTGCATATGCTGTCTAGGTTTCTTCCTTTTTCTTCTCCTTCAGGTTTGCCAATTATGAAGAGGTTATTTTACATGAAGGAGTCCCATATTTGCTGTATTTCTATTTCATTTTTTCTTATTCTTTCTTTTTGCTCCTCTGATTGGATAATTTCTTGTGTTTTATCTTTGAGCTCAGTGATTTTTCCTCTGTTTGATTAAGTGCTGTTGGAGCTTTCTATTGAGTTTTTCCATTCAGATAATGTATTCTTTACATATAGAATTTCTTTTCAGTTCTTATAAATTGATTTTATTCCTTTGTCAATTTTCTGATTCTGATCCTGTTTTTTTTTTTTTTTCAGATATCACTTAATTTTCTGTTTCTATTTCATTGTAACTCCCTGAACGTTCTTAAGAGGGCTATTCTGAATTATCTGTCATATATTTCATAGATTTCCTGTTCCTCTGTGTCCATTGCTGGTATTTTGTTTCCTTTGATCATGACATATTTCTCTGGGTTTTTTTTTTTTTTTTNGTCCCCTCCATTTGCTTGTTGTAAGAACTTCAAAAAAAAAAAATTGTGGTTGTTATATCTTTCTCTCCCCCCCCCCTCGGTTTTTTTGTTTTGTTGATGTTGTTGTCTTTTTTTTGTGTGTGTGTGTGTGTGTATGTATGTGTGTGAATTGATTCATTCACCCTTAGCTCCCTCCAATAAGTGAAAACATGTGGTATTTCTTTTTC
>NW_007728936.1:112725-134416 GCF_000696425.1 Galeopterus variegatus
TCAATTCACACACATACATACACACACACACACACACACACACATACACACACACAAAAAAACAAACAACAACAACAACAAAAACCGGGGGGGGGGAGAGGAAGATATAATAACCACAATTTTTTTTTTTTGAAGTTCTTACAACAAGAAAATGGAGGGGACACACCTGGGTGGGAGGGGGGTGAGGGAGGAGGGAGGGAGGTTTCGGTGATGGGACATAATAATCAACTACATTGTATATTGACAAAATAAAAATAATAATAAAAAAAAATTATTACTATTTGGTAGTATGTTCCAGAAAATTCTTGACCTGGTGTAAGTACTAAAAGGAATGTATTGTAAGACAGGGATTTAGAATGTAACATAACTCAAGAATATCTGGAAACTTGTGGTTGAAGAGAACAGTTAAATGTCAGACTAACAAGAGTGATGGGCAAGCAAATGTCTACATATCTATCTCATGATAATCAACAGAGAATGGTGAAGTCAATATGGTGTCAGCATTGGTTAAATTCACATAGCAGAGTAACTTGAAATTATGAAAAAAATTATATTCTGAAGGAATGCTTTAAAATATAGAAAGCTTTAAATAATTTAGAAATTAAAACAAGTGTGTTGAAACAGTAGAGTATGACAATTGTGGAAAGATATATGTATATATGTTGTGCAGAAGTATGACATATATAAATACATGGAATCATTATTTCAAATGGTATAATTACATTTAAATCTTATTTTTGCTTATATCGCTATTAACCAAATTTTCTAGAATAAACATGTATATGCATAAGAAAGATAATTTAATTAAAGCCATAAATTAATTATACATATAAAATTATGTATGTATATGGTGTGTGTATGTATATATGAGTGTATATAAATTCACAGCTGCAATGGTCCTTAGAAATTAATTCAAAACTCAAAATAGAGAAATTAAATGGCTTTCTCAAGGTCAAATAGCCCAGAGGTGATCCAAAATTATATATCTTTACCTCTAGATTCTAAGTCAAGCCTCTTTTCAGTTCTACTGTGTAAGTAATATATATTTTTTTATTAATTTTGCAATTGTGTATATTTTTTCCTATGAAATGAAGTTCTTGGGTACTTGAGGGTGAGAACTGAAATAATTTTAAAAAACGAAGAGCAAGGAAAAGAGCATTTTACCTTTTTTAGATTTGGAACTCATTGTTAATTGCTTTCAAGGTTTGCTATACACCCAATTGCCCTGAGTCCAGTTTGTTCATATAGCACCTCTTCTTTGAGTTTGTAAAAATCAATTAGAATAACTGTCAATCAGGGTGACCAGTAGAGAGACTCAAACCAAATTATTGACAACAATGCAACAACATTATTTCAAAACCACATAATTAAAACTGTGTGCTACCTTAACTGTCTAATTTGAGAATCTTAGAATGATGTCATAGTTGAATAATATTCCTAGTAAAATATTCAATGCATTTAATTGGAATGTATTTATTGAGCCATCACCCAGACATAACTTCAGTGAGATATCCATAGATCTTGGGAAGAAGAAAAGGTAAATTTGGAATTACAGCTCAATAAAATTGGTTCACATAAACTTGTATCTTCAGTAAATATATAACAGATGTGCTAATGTGTCCTACGATAAAGGCATAATGGACAAAGATAATATTTTTTCCACAATAACATGTTATTTCTTTCACCTGCTCATCTTTTATGCACCTGTGTCTTGTTGGCAATTTTCTCAGCTTGAATTTGGAAGACATAAGTATCAACAAAGTATAACTATTATTTTCCCTTGTGTGTTTTAAATTGTTCATGAAATGTTTACATAGATTTTGTTTGCCCTTATGATTATATTGACAGTCAAGCTCCTAGGTATTTATAGTTTTTCTTTGCTTTCCCAATTCTTCATGAAAATGAGGAAGGAAAGTTAAAAGGATATGTAATTAGAGGTGATATGTTTTCATACATTTTCAGATGCTTTGCTTTGAGTGATTCTACTTTGTTTTTAGACTTTTTTTCTTTTTAAATCTTACTTTCCCTCAGTAGCTGTGATTTTACTACACCTTCTTTTGATCATGAGAAAGGCAAGACCCACTTTTTGAATCTTGTTGTTCACTGTCATAATTGGTATAATTATCAAGTGAGTAATGCTTTCTATCCAGAAGCATAGATCCAGGTTATCTAACTCTAAAAGAAAAGAAAAAGTTTGGAAAAATATTGTAATTTTCTTCTAGTTACTATAAAGCATGTTCACCTAAGAAGGAGTTAAATGTTACCATTGGGCTCTATCCAGAAGCATAGATCCAGGTTATCTAACTCTAAAAGAAAAGAAAAAGTTTGGAAAAAATATTGTAATTTTCTTCTAGTTACTATAAAGCATGTTCACCTAAGAAGGAGTTAAATGTTACCATTGGGTCCTACCTCTTTCTTATTTACGTATTGTAACCCCCAAATTTAATGTTCATATCTGAACTAACAATGATAATAAAACTGTGCACAGAGAAATTATCATTTCTTTTCATACATATTAGGTCTAATTTGAATCTTAGAAACCAAATAAAATATAACTACCAAATTAAAACTACCAAATAGAAAGGCACCAAGTAAGCTTCTGAATAGAGCAAAATAAGTTGTGTTATTAGTCATGGAGAAAAGATGCCAGAGGGTAACATTATTGTTACTTTCCAATATATAACAGGATTTTGTAGGACACATATCCATGAACCATTTCTATGTATAATATGCAAAGTGTGGAATTATATGATATTACACATGATATGATTTATTTCACTAATAATAGCATGTTCAGTGGGTTATAAAGAGGAGGACATATTCAAGTACATAGAAGAGTAAAACATGTTTGAATATTCAGAGAGTCAGCTCAACAAATATGTGTTGAAAGAGAGATAGAAGGAGGAGAGGACAGAGAGAAGGAGTAGAAGAGAAGGGGAGGAGGAAGAAGAAAAGAGAGAAAGAGCAAAAGGAAGACAGAAAAGAAGTGCAGAGAGAGGAGGGGTGATCAAGAAATGATTAATCTGGATCAAAGATAACTTTAAGACATCAAGGGCACTTTCTGATGTCATAGCAATTCCTCCTAGAGTATTTACAAGTGTAAAAATGAGATACTGTTTGAGTACTTTGTGGGGTTTTCCACATATTAGACAACATTTACTTCTGATAGCCTCTGATTTCAGTTTTCTTGGCTAGATTTAACTTACAAGTGTAAAAATGAGATACTGTTTGAGTACTTTGTGGGGTTTTCCACATATTAGACAAAATTTACTTCTGATAGCCTCTGATTTCAGTTTTCTTGGTTTTAATCCACTTTCAGTTTTAATCCACTTTTCCTCTTATCCACAGCAGTCCTGTGTATCACCTGCTTCCATTTGTCATCTGACCTTTGGCTGCTTTCCTTGACCCAACCTTTCCCACAGGTCTTCTTCCCAATACCCACTGTCACAGACTTGTTTCTACCCTTCTGTCCATACTTCTCTCCTTACATTTACTTTTGTCCCACTGTTTGTTTCTTACTTCATGTCTTTTTGTTCAGAGTGTAGATTTAATTCTCTGCAACCATCTATACCATATAATTTACTAGTTTCATGGTTTCATATTTCTAGATAATTCTATAAAATAATACTAGACTTTTAACAATGTGTTCTCTAAAGTTATAGATAACTCTACTACTTTCTAATAATGAGGTACATAGTACTTTTCAATAAAGATACAAAGAGTGAGTAATAATATATTTTTACCTAATTGATAAATTATTTTAGGATGAAATTTAAATCAGTGATATAAGTTTTTTATTCAAATGAAAGGGATATAAGATCTATTTTTACTCATTCAACTTTTAATTTGATTCCTACCATCTTATCAAGGACTATACAGTTTTGGTAAAAGATTTAAAAATTCTCATAAGTTTAAATAGGCAGACAAAAATAACTATGGCCAAATTTCATTTGCGAAGATTTCCCAGTCATTTTCTTAGGCACTTTAGTTTTCCTAAAATGTCATAGCCTCTATAAGAGCAAATTTTAATCATTTACTCAACACCATTTAACTAATATGTTTAGGGTTAGAATTCAAACAAAACTTCACTGTCTGGTATTCTCACTATTTAACTTAATTCAGACAGAAAGAAGTTAGAACTGCTTACAAATATCTAAAACACAAGAAACTGCCCACACGAGTAAAATGACTATTAGATTTTCCATTAGAAACTGTATTAGTACATTTCTCCTACCTATAACAGATTACCTGAAACTGGGTAATTTATTAAAAAATGAAATTAATTTCTTACAGTTCTGTAGGCTGGGAAGTCCACAGTCCGGGGATGCATTTGGTGAGGAGGGCCTTCTTCTTGGTAGGAACTTGCTAAAGAGTCCTGAGGCAACACATGGTATCACATGGTGAGAATGCACAGAGCAAGTGAGCTAATTTTCTCACTTTACTCCTTTTAAAACCATCACATACATGTGATGGCTTTGTGAAGGGATTCCTTTGTGAATTGATCAATCCACTCACAAGGGCATAGGCCTTACAATAGAATCACCTCTTAAAGGCCTCACCTTTCAAATACCATAAGTGAATTTCCCATCCTCTTAACACTGTGACAGTGAGTGAAATAAGCAAAGCACAGAGGGATAAACACCACATGTGCTCACTCATATGTGGGATCTAAGAGAGAAAGAAGGAAGGAAAGAAAGACCACAGTGGTAGGTTGGACTTGCAGAGAGAGAGAACATTTCTTGAGCTACAAAGGGGAGTGGGGGGGGAAGAGGGAGGGGGAGGGAGGTTGGAGATGGTTCGGTGGGGGACATGGGGTGCAATGCAGTTTGTGGTAATGGGTATGCTGCCAGTGTGAATCTATCCTTCACATCAAGGGCACGAGGGGTGACAATCAGCTTTGTATCTCATGAATATTCATAACCAATAAAAATTTTTTTTTAAAAAAACAAGCTTCCAATACATGATATTATGGGAGACACATTTAACGCATAGTAGAAACATGCCATTGAGAGGTCCTAATGTATTTAAGAGCTTGAACTTTGAGATCCAATAGACATGAGATCAAATCCTACCTTATCTTTTCCCAGGTGTGTTTCCTTAAAACCTAATTATTTAACCCCTTTATGCTCCAATTTTCTTATATATAAAATTTGTATTAAACGATAAAAAGAACAGTGTTGTACATGTGCTAAATGTGTAAGAATTTTATCTTGTTTATTATTATTATTTTGATTTATGGGCATATATCTAAAATATTTCAAGTTCAATTCCAGTTCATCACAATAAAGTAAATTTAACAATAAAGCTAGTCAGAGTTTTTTGGTTTCCCGGTGCCTATAAAAGTTATGTTTACACTATACTGTAGTCTATAAGTGTGCAATAGCATTATGTCTTAATAGAACAATGCACATACCTTAATTAAAAACACTTTATTACTAAAATTGCTAATTATATCTGAGCCTTCAGTGAGTCTGTAATCTTTTTTCTGGTGGAGGGACTTAATATTAATGGCTGTTGACTGATCAGGATGTTGGTTGCTAACAGCTGGGGTGGCTGTAACAATTTCTTAAAATAAGACAATAATAAATCATACCCCATTGATTGACTCTTCCTGTCATGGAAGATTTCTCTGTAGCACATGATGCTGTTTGATAGCATTTTATCCAAAGTCAAACTTCTATCAAAATTGGAGTGAATCTTCTCAAGCTCTGCTGCTGCTTTATCAATTATGTAATATTCTAAGTCCTTTGTTGTCATTTCAACAATGTTCTCAGCATCTTCACCAGAAGTAAATTCCATCTCAAGAAATTCCTTTATTTGCTTATATCCATAAGAAGCAACTCCTCATTTGTTAGTTTTGTCATGAGATTGCAGCAATTCCGTCACATCTCCAGTCCATTTCTAATTTTTGTTTTCTTGCTGTTTCCAGCACATTTGCAGTACTTCCTTCACTGAAGTCTTGAACCCCATTCGTGAGGATTGGAATCAACTTTTCTAAACTCCTGCTGATGTTGATATTTTGACCTCCTTTCAGATGTTGAGCATAACTTTGCGCACATGCGCCCTGACGCGCACGGGCGACATTTCATGCGCTCCGTGGCCACCATTTCACTAGCGCTCAACGGCACGTAGCTGCCAGCCTCGCCCTTCCGGGTCCCAGTGATTCAGCAATCCTTTTAAGATATAAGCTGTGCCGCCCTGCAAATAAACGGAGTCCCGGCTTTGACCACTCTCCTGGCTCGGTGGTGTTCTTTCTCGGCCCCCGGGGAGGAAGGTCCTGGGGGGGAAGGGCCGTGCCAGCGACACTCATCATCCCGCTCAGCCCCACAAGGGACCCCCGGCTGGACCGGGGTCTCTTCCCGCTCGGTTTTGTCGGCCTCTGGCTCAGGGAGGCCCGACAATGAATTGCAAATGTTCTTAATGGTATCTAGAATGGTGAATCTTTTACAGAAGGTTTTTACTTTACTTTGCCTAGATCCATCAGAAAAATCACTACCTGTGGCAGGTATGGCCTATGAAATGTATTTCTTATATAATAATTGAAAGACAAAATTATTCCTTGATCCATGGACTGCAGAATAAATGTGTTAACAGGTATAAAAATAACACTGTTCTCCTTGTACATCTCCATCAGAGCTCTTGGGTGACTAGGCGCATTGTCAACGAGCAGTAATATTTTGAAAGGAAACTTTTCTTCTGAGCAGTAGATCATAACAGTGGGCTTAAAATATTCAGTAAACCATGCTGTAAACAGATGTGCTGTCATCCAGGCTTTGTTGTTTCATTTATAGAGCACAGGTAGAGTAGATTTAGCATAATTCTTTAGGGCGATAGGATTTGGGGAATGATAAGCGAGCATTGGCTTCAACTTAAAGTCACCAGCTGCATTAGCCCCTAACAAGAGAGTCAGTCTGTCCTTTGAAGCTTTGAAACCATACACTGACTTCTCAATTCTGGCTATGAAAGTCCTAGAAAGCATTTTCTTCCAATATAAGCCTCTTTTGTCTACACTAATGTGGCCACCTTCATCAATGATCTTAGCTAGATCTTCTGGAGTATTTGTTGCAGTTTCTATATCAGCACTTGCTCCTCCACCTGGCACTTTTATGTTACCCCAGCTTCTTTCCTTAAATCTTATGAACCAATCTCTGCTAGCCTCAAACTTTACTTCTGCAGCTTCCTCACCTCTCTCAGCCCTCATGGAATTGAAGAGAGTTAGGGAATTGCTCTTGCTGAGCCATTTGCTTAAGAGGATGTTATGGCTGGTTTGGTCTTCTATCCATAGCACTACAAATTTCTCCATACCAGCAATAAAGCTGTTTCACTTTCTTATCATTCATACATTCACTGGAGTAGCACTTTTACTTTTCTTCAATTATTTCTCTTTTGCATTCATAATTTGGCTAACTGTTTGGCAAAATAGGTCTAGCTTTTGGCCTGTCTTGGCTTTTGACATGCCTTTCTCACTAAGCTTAATCATTTCTAACTTTTAATTTAAAGTGAGAGACACGTGACACTTTCTTTTCACTTGAACTCTTAGAGGCCATTGTAGGGTTAAAATTGGCCTAATTTCCATATGGTTGTGTTTCAAGGAATAGGGAGGCTCAAGGAGGGGAAGATAGAGGAACAGCTGGTTGGCGCAGCGGTCAGAACACACAACATTTATTTATTAAGTTCAAGGTTTTATATGGGCATGGCTCATGGCATCCCAGAACAATTACAGTAGTAACATTAAGGATCAATGATCACAGATCACCATAATAGATAATAATGAAAAAGTTTGAAATATTGTGAGAATTATTAAAATGTGACACAGAGACACAAAGTGAGCACACGCTTTTGGAAAAACAGTGCCAATAAACTTGCTTAATGCAGGGTTGCCACAAGCCTCCAAGTTGTAAAAAACACAATATCTGCTAAGCTCAATAAAGCGAGCACAAGAAAACAAGTTATGCCTGTATTTGAGATTTAGATTTCTTCTGAATATAAAAGAAAAACAAAAGCTAACCTATGTGCAAATATGTTGCTCTTCTCTCATTCTACAGCACATGTTTCTACCAGAAGGAAAAAAAGGCTAAATTCACCTAGCCATTGATTTGTACATTTCTATAAAAAGGATTAATCATTCTGAAATAGAGATAATTCTTTCTAAATCTGAGATCTTATGAATACTATAAAATGAATTACAATGACCACACCCTTCCTCACTCTTCCTAGAAAAGCAAATTTGGACTCTTATATGACCCACGTGTACATATTTTTATGCTTAGGAGTTACACTTTAACCCATATTAATGTTCGTTAATTTTACCCAATCAATTAGAGCAGATTGAAAAATAGATGTAGACAAGTAAGGAGAAATCTTACTTGGAATCCAAATCACTTGGAATTTGGTCCTTTTAATCACATTTACTTCTGGAAACACACTAGCTTCAGTAAAATAAATACTAGCAGAATCTAGTTATTCTTTTAAATGTAGTATTTAATCCCAACACAACATACTGTCTATAACATTTCATAATCTAGCTTGACAGAGTAAATTTAGCAAAACAACTTTGTTAGAAGTGGTTTTGTGTTTATCTTTCTTGTTTGTGTGTGTGAGATTTCCAAGACAGGAGGGGTGACAAGCTTGATTAACTCACAACCAGCAGAAATTTTATTGCCATTCTTTTTAGTAGTTTTAACTGGTACTTATCCCAGAGGGATATACACTAAAAGACAGATGTTGGTTGATTCTTTTTCTTTTCTTTTCTTTTCCTTTTCCTTAGGCTAGAATCTTTTCTATTTATTAATCAAGAGTAACACATATGCTGAGTAATTACTACTGAGGGATCCTAAAACTGTATACCTTCTTTCAAACTTTGCCTCCTCTAAATCTTTCTGTTACATTTGAAAATGAGAAACAAGATATATGACTCTTACAACTTACATTAGCAAAAACAGCTTATATCATTTGAAATACCTAGCAAAATACCTAATTTTTTCCTCTTCAAATGGTTGTTGTTGTATTTTTTAAAACAAAAGCACTGTGATTTGTTTAGTTTAAAATTCTCATTTGCTATTTTATTTTCACATTGATATCCCATTTGCTATTTTAATTTCAATTATTTAGCTTACAATTTCAATTTAGTTTAATTTCACTTTATATCAAAACAATTCTCATGCTACAATTTAATTCAAAATATACAAAAATAAAAATTGTAACATAATAAGAAAAAAGGTAGAAGTTGCTTTCCAATATTCTCAGGTCACCCAGAGTATTTATCTCTTGGTCACAGACATAGTGTTTTTCATTTCTCAGTCAAAGAATTTTTCTACACCAACATAGGGAACCTGTGGTTTTCCTTCATAGGATTAAACACTAACATTATAGGACATTAAACTCTGCATTATAAGAAAAGGGATATTCTAAATGATTAGACAACTTAAACATTCTGGAATGACATAAAGATCAGGAGTCTCAATATATCTTATGCTGCTCTAATCTTCCATAGTAAAAATAAAATTATTATTGAAGTAAAAACCTTAAACAAACATTACAAAAAAAGCTTTACATTATGAGAATCTTACCTGCAAAATATATATAATAGAATTCTAATAACTATGTAAGTGAAAAATTATTGTTTGGTCTAGTATTTGCCTTAAAACTGTCTTATGTAAGAACAATTTCCCTGATTTTCTATTTACTTTAATAAAGCAAACAGAAACTTTTCAAGATTTGATCTAATAATTATATTTATCTGTCTGCATCATCATCATCATCTATAATGCACTTGATATTGTTAGTATGTTCATATTCAAATTTTAGAACAAATTTTATTAATTTTTAAAAGGAACTATTCATCAAAAGTTGTTTAGTGTTATTCATTGGAATATAAATCCTAAAATATTTTCAGTGTTTGAACTGTAAACACTATACAATAGGTATATACTTATAAAGGGAAATACATTTTTAGAAATAAAAAGTGGTTGATAATGCTGGAAATTATGTAATAACATTCCAAGTTTGAAATCTAACTTCCAAGGAATAATGAAAAGTTACATACTTATGAAAAAAAATTGTTCAGACCAATTCTTCCCACAGTGAGCTTAATGTTTTGACTTGAACAAAGGAAACATTGAATTATACGACAATACATTTTATAAGGGGTAGACTTTCATAAAATATAAATATTATGGAAAGTTCACTTAAAATCTGGAAAGGCTCCATGTGAATTCATTTACTTTTAAGTTATTTTGCTACCCTCTTGTTTTAATGTTTACGAACCATTGAGTTCGTATTCTTTTAAAAATATTTTACAATCCTTCACTGAGAACATGCCATGAACATTTTTTGTTTTTGTTTTTGTTTATACTTAAAATCTGCACCATCCCTATGAAAGCATCAAAAGCATTGCATTCTATTTATTTTTAAACTAAGGATTAAACTTTCTTTATAAAACTTTGAATAGGATTAGTGATATTTGTAATTGAAGTTAAGGAATTTTTTTAAAGTTCTAAAAGCTGTGTTTTTACAATACTCCAAGCAGAGCACACACAAAATTCTTTGGCATACATACAAAACTGATTCTTGTTTTGCTAATAAATGTAACATATACTGTAGCATTTTTTAATTGAGAATGAAAACCTCAACTAGACTTGCCCTAAGAACAGAAGTAGGAGAAGAAAAAACAAAAAGAATGCTTAAGAAATTTCTCTATAGGAAGCAATGTCTTGCTGAATAGCCAACAAATAAAACATGTACCCAAAGGGACTAGTCAAAAATCAATCACTAGGGTAGTCATGCAGATCCTTACAGTCATGAGGAAAAACATACAAATGAGAGATATGCAAAATTTCAATTTGAAATTTCCTGTGATCATTGGGGAAGCTAATATTTTCCAATCATTTAAGGAAAATCAGCAGTCTTCTGAAGGAAACAGCTACTGGGAAAAACCCCACCAAAATACGTAATAGGAGACAGAATACCAGCAAAGGCTTCATGCTGTCCCCAAACAGCACCCAGGTTAATATCTCAAGCAGCTGTCCTGATCTCTGTGGTCTAAGCTTTTAACTAACTTTAATTAAATAGAACCTTTTGTGGGCAAGGGTACATATGCCTGGGATATGAATGAAAAGAAACAAACAGCAGAGTCTGGCATATGGTTGAGCACACACACATCATTTGATTTTTGATTTTTTTGCAAGTGTATTTGCAAAAGGTCTGAAAAGAAACAAACAGCAGAGTCTGGCATATGGTTGAGCACACACACATCATTTGATTTTTTATTTTTTTGCAAGTGTATTTTAACATTCATGAGAGGTAAAAAAGACGAGAGCAGAAATAGAATTGTCTCTCTGGACTTCAACTATTTGCCTTCTATTCCTACCATCACGGCTAGTATTAAAAAACAGTATAAGTCTTAATTGTCAGATGCACAATCTGCAATGTTTAAATGGACCCTGTGGATTTTGGTCCAAAACCAAACTAATCGGTTGCAAGCTATTTTCTCTTCCGTTAGATGTTCTGCTGCAATATTTGCATAAATGTAACCATGCTGTCCGTCTTTTAACTTTCACTCAATTAATTATGCTTCCAGCCCCCTGCTGATGGACAAAAATGAGACTTCATCTGCAAATAGCTTCAGCAGTTTACAGCTTATTAAATGCCAAAATCTAGTTAAGACAGTTTGAGAATTCTCATGTCAGGCATTTCAACATGCCATTTTTAACACAAAATTCTTATTAAAAAAATAAACCCACTACTTCAAGTCAGTTTAAAAAAAATCACTGGTATAAAGGTAATGAACAGATTAGAATTTTATACAAATTGTGTACTTAGCATATGTGGCTTACTCTGCGCACACTTAATTGGTTTGCCTAATAATGAAACAGCTATGAGAAAGACTACCAAGTTGACAGGAAAATGGTCTCTACAAATTACAAACAGCTTTCATCTATGGAACCACCTTTTATAATTTATGTGAAAGTCTGTGTACAGTCTGAAAAAGAGCAGATGAATAGGAGTTATACACTTAAATATTCTTTTAAAAATAACTTTTCTCTTACTTCATGTGACAGGTTTTACATATTGCATCAAACATCTGGTGCATTCACAATCTAGAATTCTTTATAACATTTGGGGTTAGCTCCTTAGCTAAGCCATAAAGAGAAAGACAGAATAATATATCTGTTAAAGTTGAATGAATGGATAAAACACAACAGAATTTTATATTCTACTATGAAAGGACTAAAATAATTCCATAATTATATGTGGTGATTTGACCTCCCAATATCTCTATGAACACTCCTATACAATCAGAACAAACAAAAACCTCCTTAAGAAACATACATATTGTTTTTCATCAGGTATCTGACATAAAACATTTTGTTTCTATAAATACTTTATTCTCTACATCTGTTTTATAATGATACTATTTTTGACAAAATATATTTGTTTAAGTTTCCTTAGTTTTGATAGAGGGGAAAGCATTCTTTTGTTTCCCTGAAGGAATTAAAATATTTAGTAAAGGGCCAGCCTGTGGCTCACTCGGGAGAGTGCGGTGCTGATAATGCCAAGGNTGAAAAGAAACAAACAGCAGAGTCTGGCATATGGTTGAGCACACACACATCATTTGATTTTTGATTTTTTTGCAAGTGTATTTGCAAAAGGTCTTTTAACATTCATGAGAGGTAAAAAAGACGAGAGCAGAAATAGAATTGTCTCTCTGGACTTCAACTATTTGCCTTCTATTCCTACCATCACGGCTAGTATTAAAAAACAGTATAAGTCTTAATTGTCAGATGCACAATCTGCAATGTTTAAATGGACCCTGTGGATTTTGGTCCAAAACCAAACTAATCGGTTGCAAGCTATTTTCTCTTCCGTTAGATGTTCTGCTGCAATATTTGCATAAATGTAACCATGCTGTCCGTCTTTTAACTTTCACTCAATTAATTATGCTTCCAGCCCCCTGCTGATGGACAAAAATGAGACTTCATCTGCAAATAGCTTCAGCAGTTTACAGCTTATTAAATGCCAAAATCTAGTTAAGACAGTTTGAGAATTCTCATGTCAGGCATTTCAACATGCCATTTTTAACACAAAATTCTTATTAAAAAAATAAACCCACTACTTCAAGTCAGTTTAAAAAAAATCACTGGTATAAAGGTAATGAACAGATTAGAATTTTATACAAATTGTGTACTTAGCATATGTGGCTTACTCTGCGCACACTTAATTGGTTTGCCTAATAATGAAACAGCTATGAGAAAGACTACCAAGTTGACAGGAAAATGGTCTCTACAAATTACAAACAGCTTTCATCTATGGAACCACCTTTTATAATTTATGTGAAAGTCTGTGTACAGTCTGAAAAAGAGCAGATGAATAGGAGTTATACACTTAAATATTCTTTTAAAAATAACTTTTCTCTTACTTCATGTGACAGGTTTTACATATTGCATCAAACATCTGGTGCATTCATAATCTAGAATTCTTTATAACATTTGGGGTTAGCTCCTTAGCTAAGCCATAAAGAGAAAGACAGAATAATATATCTGTTAAAGTTGAATGAATGGATAAAACACAACAGAATTTTATATTCTACTATGAAAGGACTAAAATAATTCCATAGTTATATGTGGTGATTTGACCTCCCAATATCTCTATGAACACTCCTATACAATCAGAACAAACAAAAACCTCCTTAAGAAACATACATATTGTTTTTCATCAGGTATCTGACATAAAACATTTTGTTTCTATAAATACTTTATTCTCTACATCTGTTTTATAATGATACTATTTTTGACAAAATATATTTGTTTAAGTTTCCTTAGTTTTGATAGAGGGGAAAGCATTCTTTTGTTTCCCTGAAGGAATTAAAATATTTAGTAAAGGGCCAGCCTGTGGCTCACTCGGGAGAGTGTGGTGCTGATAATGCCAAGGCTGTGGGTTCGGATCCTATATAGGGATGGCTGGTTTGCTCACTGGCTGAGCGTGGTGCTGACAACACCAAGTCAAGGGTTAAGATCCCCTTACCGGTCATCTTTAAAAAAAAAAAAAAAATTAGTAAAGAATATTTACATTTAATTCATCATTAAGAATATTTTAGTTATTATCATAGAAAACACAGGTTAGGTTCTTATGGTAATTGAAAATCAGTCTTAAATCTGATGTCACTGATGTTTTTTCTTCAGTCTTATTCCATATCATTTGGTACTCTACTGTATTGGATTTTATTGATAAATTTTTTCATATTTATGTTCTCCCCTTATAATCTACCATGACAGAGCTGAGTATGATCCAATGATTTATGACAAATATATCAGAGATTATTTTAAAAGCAATTTCTGTCTGATCGTATACAAATTAACAGCTTTCATAAAAAATCCTAAGTTTATATTAGGAATTTGATCAAAAAGAAGATATTTTATTGCTGATATTTGAATATTTGGGACTGTATTAGTCTGTTGCTGGTGCTTATGAGAAAATACATGGAACTGGGTAATTTATAAAGAAAAAAAAATTATTGCTTACGGTTTCTGAGGCTGGGAAGTCCAAAGTCCAGGGAAAACAGCTAGTGAAGGTCTTGCTGATGGGCAGAGTATCACACTGGGAAATGACAGAGCAGAGAGAACAGAGAGAAAGATATAGACTCACCCCTCTCTTTTTTTAAAGCCCTCAGAACCACACCCCTGGCCACCACTATTAATCCGTTCACTATGGCATGGTCCCACAGTCTATTCACCTCTTCAAGGCTCCACCTTTCAAATTACCATAATAGGATTTCCCACCCACTTAACAGTGTGGGCCAAGTTTCTAATGCATAAAACATGGGGGACACAATTCAAGCTTCAATGAGTTTTGGGGAGACATACTGCAATCCACTACAGGGACATATTAAAGAAATTTATGTTATCCACTCTTAGAGGATATTATTGCAAAAACATGCAAAAGCTACAAATATTACTCTAACATGAAATGACATTATGTATTAGAGTGAAAACATGGGTAGCACCCCCCACCCCCACTTCTGATAATGAGGGAAAAAGTATACAAATAAGGACTCAGGTATTTTCTTTAAGTTTTAATGAATTCTTCTATATATTTTTAAATAGCAACCAAAAGGGTAGACTTTTGGAACTAGATGAATCTGAGATGATGCTATAGTCTGAATGTTTGGGTCCTCCCTCCAAATTCCTATGTTGAAACCTAATTCCCAATGTGATAGTATTAAGAGGTGGGACTTTTATGAGGTGATTAGGTCATGAAGGTTTCACTCTCATGAATGAGCTTGGTACCCTTATAAAAGAGGCCTGAGGGAGTTTGTTTCCTCCTTCCACCATGGGAGGACATAGCAGAAGGCATTATCTGTAAGCAACAGTGTCCTCACCAGACACTGAATCTGCTAGTGCCTTGATCTTGGCCTTCGCAGCCTCCAGAACTGTGAGCGATATATTCCTATAGTTTCTAAACTACCCAGTCTACAGTATTATGTTATAGCAGACCAAATGCATTAAGACAGATAATTTTGCTCACCTATAATAAAGGAAAACTTAAAGTACATGAAGCTTTAAATGACATACAAACTTTGTGAAAATTTGTAAATTGTGTTGTGGACATGACTAAGCAGCTCTAAATTAACTTGGAATTTTTTCAATGGGTAATTTATATGCAGCAAGGGGGAGAAAGAAAATACTTTTTGATTGACTTTTTTGTTGTTTCTTGGTTAAAAAATGTTAAAAAAAATTTTATTTCCTTTGTTGTTTAGCAAGATGAATTTGAGATTTAGATGTGTATATGGTTGTAATAAAGCAAAGATATGTTCTTGAGATGTTTTACGGGGACTGTCTTGCAATATAATGTAGAGCAACTGCAACTGATATGTAAAGCTGATGATTTGACCATTTTATCTGCTACAATTAAATTTCAAAATAGTTTTCATGCAAGAGGGTTACAGATACACAACTCTCTAGTCACAAATTTAACAGGATTTATTAAGGGAAAAATCTTATGAGAAGAGAAGCAGCAGAGCACATACAGCCTTGTGAACTTTTTATTTTTCCATAGCATAGGCCAAGCATCGATGTTCTACATGTGCTATGGCCAAGGTTCCAGCAGAGGAGGCTGCCCCAACCAGGGCCAGGATATGGGGCATGATGCAAAGGAGGAGGGGTTCTTCAGGAGGGAACCAGCTTCTCCCCTACCCCCAGCCCAGTACTTTACATAGTCATTGCTTAGACTAAGGGGTGAGAAATACTTGAGTAAAAGAAATGTATCATCAGGGGATCTCCATACCCAGAAACAATACTACAGAATGTGAATACTCAGGGTCCTTAACTTGCCTGCCAAAAATGGTGAAATGAGCCCAAGGCTTTATCTTTTACAGACTGCTTTAGTTCAGCCGAGCCAGCTCTGGGCTAAAAAACCAAAAGGGAAAAAGAAATATGCCCCTAGGACTATCCAGACTTGTCCCTAATCAAATAAAAACTTAGTTTTGACCTTTTAATTACCTTTAACCACTTTTAGCTCCAGGAGAACATCACATTATAAATTACCTTTATTGTTAAAAAAAAGTTTCTTGTTCTCTTGTGTTCTTCCAGCTAACACCCTGCTTTCTTCCCTTCATAGCCAAACTACTCTGAAGAGTTGGCTGTACTCACTGTCACCCTTCATTACTTTTCCTTACCTGGCTTCTAAATCAAATCTGGCTTCTGCTGTACAATGATTCAGTTCTCATTAAGGATACAATTACTTCCAAAACCCTAAATCAATTACTCTGTCTTCACCACATCTTTTGTAAAACATACTCTTCTCTAAATACCACACTCTCCAGGTTTTCCTGATTCTTCATTGGCCACTACGTTACAGATTCTTTGCAAATTCATTCTCTCTTACCGGAGATCTGTAAGACTTGATTCCATGCCATATTTTTTTTTTATCTTCTAGACTCCTCTAGGCAATTTCATTCATGCCCATGGCTTCAAATATTATCTATAGGTTCATGACTTCCAAAGCCATAGCCCTATCCCACAGATTTCTTCTGAGTTCCAGAAATATACAAGAGTACCTCAAATTGTTGGTGGAAAAACATAACTAATAGATTAGGAATCTTCCCACAAACTTTTTGAAGTACCCTCATATATTCACCTGGTAGTGGATATTTCTTCTTGGATATTTCAAAGACACTGAACAAGTCCGAGACAGAAACCATAATTTTCATCCCAATACTGATTTTCTTATGTTCTTTAAAACAGTGAGTGATATCAAAAATCATCTAGTCAGGACTCATTTCTACTACATATCTCTCCCATTGCAATATCCAATCTCTCAGCAAGCTATGTCAATTTACCATCTAAATATCTCCTAAATCTGTACATATCTCTCTATCATCACATCCATTACTTAATCTTAACTAATAATAACATTTTCTTAGACAGTCCTCAAAGCCTGGCATTTTCTCCTTTCATATATGCACCTACGTTGTATTTAGAATTACTTTTTCAAAATTACATCTTACCTCTAAACCCCACTCACGTGAAAGCCCTTCTATGACTTTCCATTTTCTGTAGAATAAATTCCCTAATACAGGTGAAATAGGCTTTCATGATCTTAACTGAGTTTATCTCTTTTTATACCACTTTACCTATTTCTCTTTGCTTTCTGGGCTCCTTAGAATTGTTTTATTCTCTAGGATTATATAACATGTCCAGGCCCTACCCCATGACCAACATCAAGACCGTCCTATGTTTTATGTTTTCCCTGCCGGGGAGGAAGTCAGGTGCTGACATTTGATTTTGAAGTCATCCCTTCAGCTTCACGGAAGCCTAATGCTGTGGTTTGAAAGTCCCCCAAGCTCTCGTTGGAACTTAACGCCTCCCCATATGGTGGTGGAAAGTTGAGCCTTGAGAGGCGATAGGATCACAAGGATCCCTTGTGAATGGATTGATCCATCCATGGAGTAAAAGGCTGATGGTTTAATAAGTTGTCATGGGTGTGGTACTGACAGCTTCATAAGGACAGCGAGTGAGAAGGTTAGCTTTTGCTCTTGCTATTCTCACCATGTGATACTCTACATCACTGTAGAGTGTCACAACCAAGAAGGCCCTCACCTGGACTGTGGACTTTCCAGCCTCCAAAACTGTAAGGAATAAATTTCATTTCTTTTAAATTAACCTGTTTCAGGTATACTGTTATAAGCAACAGAAATGAACCAACATACCTGAGGATTTGACCCTTGAGCTAACCCTCAATGCAATGGGAATTCAAGGAAACTGTAGACAGACATGAAATTCAAGGTAAATGAGAAGCTAACTGATACTACTATGTACAGAAGCAAGCACCTGTACCTCATTTTGGAGGCAATTTATTGAGTAAACAGTAACTGGTAATAATGAGATACATCTGCACCATAGAGTAGATTTTATTCACATATCCCTGTGTGGTACAGAACCACTAAAATATGAAATCCAAAGGGAGTCACAGCTGATGGATTCCCTGATGCGGGGTGGTTTGCACCCACCTATTCTTTGGCACTGTAACTGTACCAGGTGTGGACTTCCTCAGGGTCATGATGCCTCCACTGTGCTTTAGTCATTAACTGTGTTCCTGCCACCCTGTTACCTCTCTTGAAGAAAAACAAACTGACATTGGGTGAAATCTATTTTGTTTTACTAATGTTGTTGGGCTAGGGCTCAGACCCTTCAAACCCATTGTATAGACTGGGACATAGACCCCTCACATGCCAGGCTGGATCACAGACCCCTCATATAAAGGTCCATGATCAAGGCAATTGGGAAAAGATCCCGGGAGCCATCGGCAGAGTTGACAGGTCCATTCCAACACAAGCTTGGTCCTCAGCTTCCTCAGAAGCAACAGCAGATTACAGCAACCTTCAGCAGATCCAGCAGCAGTGGCAGTGGCCTCCTGGATCATCCCCAGGGTCCCTGGCAGCAACAGCCTCCAGCAGCAGTAGTGGCCTCCCCATGGCATCCATCTCCTGGGGGCATCCTGGGGTGGGGGAGGTGCTGTGGATCAGAGCCATTCATCCTTTATACTTAAGTCCAATAACCCAGGAACACCTGGGTGCCCACATGCATCTACATCAGACAATAGCCAAGGTACACGTGGGCACACATGCATATTTACATCAAATGCTCAGCAAGATTCTGAATATCTGAGGGACCCTGACCATTTACTTTCACTTTTGCTACAAATGTATTTTATTGTCAATTCCAGCTCAGGAACACCACAACTAGATAAGCAAAATGGATGTGCCACAAGGAGAGTACACCTATGTGTATTGTAACACTTTACTTAAATATTCCTCCTCCTCCTGATCTTATCTCCGTGAATGTTTCTCACATGAAAACTTCTCTTAAACACCAATTTAGTTTACATGTTCTCATACAACTTTTAAATCCAAAATGTTTGCCTAATGAAAATCCTGTCATATGATGCTTTTACCATATCACTTTTATGGATATAAGCTTCAGGGGAATGGTCACTATACCTGTTCCAGCTTACCACTATATCCCTAAATATCACCAACTCCTAATACTATGTCTAGTGTGCAGGGGAGAGTTACTTAAGTACATGTTAAATATAAGAGCAGACGTTACAATATCAAATATCATAGGGATATGTTATAGCTTAATCACATAATGCTTAATATTACATTTCTGGAAGAAGTCATGTTAAGTTAGAACCTAAAGTTGGTTTTTGTTTATTTGGTTTTTGTTTTGTTTTGTTTTATTTATTTTTGATTATACATATTTATGGGTACAGAGTTGACTATCAGTATTTATATTCATAATGTGATGATCAAATTGATGTACAGTATGTGATGATCAAATTGATATTATTACCACGTTTGCCATTGCAAATCATAATTATTCTTTTTGTCCCTTAACCAATTAGTCCCCAGGCCCCTTACCCTCCACCTTTCCTACCTTTAGTAATTATGGATCTGTTCTCTCCTTCTGAAAGTGGCTCACTGGTGTAGGGATATGTTTCTTGCTTAGGACCTAAAATTTGAGTGGCAATTGGACAAATTAAGAATANAAATTTGGGTGACTTAATATAATGAAAGTTTGTTTTTTACTCACTCAGTTAAAATTTTGTAACTGAAATGTGGGAAGCTTTCTTTCACATAGTTTTTCAAAAAACTATTTTTTTTAACCTTTCCGTTGGCTAAAGATTTGGCCAAGGAAGGCATACATTTATTCTGTTTGTATTTCACTGGCTACTTTATGGCCACGTAATCCAGGGGGACTGGAAAATGTCTAGCTGTGTGTCCAGGAAGAAGAGAGAAATGCTGATCTTAGTAGAGATTTAGCAATCTCTGCCACAGTTTGTCATAAATATCTATGCAAATTTTACTTTCCATACACAGCATAAAACACTCATTCTTTCCACAAAGGACACAATCTAAATTCCCATTGAGTTCATGAATACAGTTTAATGTCAAGCATCACAGTTTTCTGAATGTGGGTCCTCCTGAGCTGGCTAACAACTTATATCCACTCCCATCCTTATACCCCCAGCCACCACTATGTTCCCCTCTTAACCAATATATAGTTGTGAAGCAGGGACAACAAAATACAATTAAAATTCTTATTCAGGAAAGGGAAAATTGTGAGCTCCAAATAAGTCATTCTAGACATTAAGAGCCTGCTGCTACCTACTTATGCCACATCCCTTTCTCACTGACCTTCTTTAGGAGATAGCATATTCAACAGAACATCCCCAATATCTTCCTCTCTCTCCTCCACACTAATTACCTGCTGCATGTCTCCATTACAAACCCTGCATCTCTTGTATGAGTTAATTGGACAAATAGACAATGTTGATTTTGAGTGACTGTTCATATAATAGTGTCTTCTGTGTTTTTATGTGTAATATCTGTGTATCACACAAAGTTTTTTGAAGATACAGCATTAATTCACAAGAATAACTCTGAAGATAGAAAGATTATCTTAAGTGACTTCATGTGCCTTCTATAGTCCACTTATTCATTTTTTGAACACTGTGTCACATATACAAGAGTGTATATTAATGAATTTAATAGTATCTTTCTACACCCACTCTCTAGCCAGTATATGCTTTTGCAATTGCCTGAGTATGCCAGGTCTCTTTGGCGTATTTCCCCTAAGCACACATTTTCTGCAATGACTCATGCTGGGTACGCAACNTAGGGATATGTTTCTTGCTTAGGACCTAAAATTTGAGTGGCAATTGGACAAATTAAGAATATTTCATTTCAGGCAGAAAAAATGTCCATTAAGGCTGAAATATGGGAGAAGGGAGTGGGAGGAAGCACATCACATTCAAGGAACTAGAAAACAACAACTCGGTGTGGCTGGAGTGCAGCTAACAGGAGTGTGAAACAGAAATACTGTAGAGTTAAGCTGGTCAAATCAGGAAAGCTTACAGGCCATGATTAAAGTATTGTTATATACTTAGTGCAAATCACTAGAAGGCAAGTAAAAAGAAGACTTTTTTCCTGCTGTTCAACTTTTATTCTAATTCATAGCCTAATTCCTAACCCATTTTACTGGTAATAGTCTCTGCAACTTCTTAGAGTCTCATTTCGATGTCTATTATTGGTATATGTCATCTTAGGCAAGCTAGCATTTGTAAATCACAAAATTTGGGTGACTTAATATAATGAAAGTTTGTTTTTTACTCACTCAGTTAAAATTTTGTA
>NW_007728936.1:136065-138639 GCF_000696425.1 Galeopterus variegatus
CTCTTTGGCGTATTTCCCCTAAGCACACATTTTCTGCAATGACTCATGCTGGGTACGCAACAAGTTTTTCAACACAACTCAAGGTCACTTCTTTATGATGGGGTCTTCTATTCCTCCCTGCTACCCATTAGACATATCCACCATCCCCATCCTCTAATGTATTACTGACCACATTTTATTGTAAATTTTATAATTCATCCCCCTCACTACGAAAATCGTGCAAGCTTATTGAGGGCAGGAATTTATCTGTATAACTTTGTGGAAACCAATGCTTTTCTTAACTTGGTAGTTGGTACAAAGAGGTGTTTGTGGGGTAGATGAATAAATGAAGAATGAATGCAAGAGTAAATCTGAAGTGGGTACATTGTGGTGGACAAGTTATTATAATAATATAGTCAGAGCCAGCATAGGAATTAGAAAAAATTACTACTTTTTTGGAGAGACTATTGCACAGCCATCACAATAACCGCCCCCTTTTTTAGTTTGTCTGTTTTATTAGTGGCATAAGGAATACAATTGACCTTAGACCCATTTCAATAAACCCCAGTTCAGTGGAACCACTACTGGATCCGACAAATTCTTCCTCTCTTGGGCACTAAAATGAGAATCTCAAAGCCTTGTCACTATATGCAATCATTAGAGATATCACCTGTACTCCCTCCTTGTTATCTGGATTTGGGACAAAAAAGCAAATTATATATTCTGCCTCATAGAATATACTGTATGTCCCAAGAAAGCACTTTTGTTTCACAAGATAATTATCTTCCTGCTGTAACAGTAGCTAAATTTTCAAAAAGTCTTTTGGTAGAAAGTTACTGTTACTGCTGTAGTAGTAGCTAAGTTTTCAATAGGCCTTTCTACAAGGTTATTTGGGTCTGCATTAGATAACCAAGTGCAAGCTGAGACCAGTGAATTCCTAGGCAATTAGCATATTACTTTACACTGTGAAGTAAATTTGGATGCTATGCTTTGCAGGTTATCATTTGATGAGTATTTCTAGCAAGGACAAGACAGGAAAACAAATACAAATTAAGAATGAGTGTCTATTACTTTGAGAAACATTGCTAACTATGCACTCCCTCTGATGGAGGGTCTAATATAATGTCTGCTAAAAACTGGCTATATGGGACGATATCAGGAGCTCTGGGCTGCTCAATGTTTGGGAACTCAGCAGTGAGTCCAGTTAGCTCATTTTAGGTAAGAGGATGGCTGTGTTTCTTAGACCATGAATTTCCTTAATTCACTGGAACAAAATTTACCTAAGAAAAGCTTCTTTGTTGTTTTGTCTTTTGTAATACTTTTATTGCTCCATCATCAGAATCTAGAGCAGAGTTTGACACATGATAGGAACACAATAAATATTTCTTGAATTAATATATTAATCCCTGTATTCATGGATACTTTATGAACCCATTTTTTAGTGCCACAAGGCTGGCAGAAAGTGCAAATAATGAATACCCTTAGGATGCTTTATTTTAACTATTTGATAGTTTAAAACATATATTGACGCAGGTGTATGTCCTCCTGTGAAAATTTATAGCAGAAATAAATATTCTAAGACACAGTGGTCATTCCAAAGTACCCATCTAGAGATCCCTTTCCCACTTTCATCATCACCAAAAACTGTAGAACGTTTTCCACTGCCCAAGAATCTGTATATAGCTCTACCCTTTCCTGTTTTTCTAAATAATTTATGAACAACATATGCTGTTTGCAGTTATGCCCATTTAGAAGACTTCCTTCTCCACTAGTCTGTACAGGCTTCACAACCTAGGCTCTTAAGCCTAGTGGTATATTATTAGCTTCCAGCTAATGTCATAATATTGTTCGGAGACATTTCCAAATAAGGTTTGATTTTTTTTTTCCATTTTCAGTCTATTTGATAGAGATAATTTCTCCATGGGAAATAAATTTGAAGGATAAATTCCAGAACAGTCTCTCCGTGTTCTCACACATTAGAGGAAGTTCACCTGGTAAACTGAAATTGAAATGGTTTTTCTAAACTTAATAGAAGAATATGCTTGTCAGAGACCAAGTGGCATGGTGTCAGCAGGGTAGATTTAAAAATCACACCTCGGGGAATGAATTGACACTGAGATTATGACCATTGAATTATGGGGTTTCTGGGTATAAACTTGACAGACAAAGCACTAAAGCCTTATTTGATTCATATAACAACCAAGAGAAATCAAAACAAATGCTTTACACAAAGAGAAAAGAAGAGAAGAGAAGAGAAAAGAAAAGATGAGACCTTCTAGTTTTGGCAAAAACAAAGCTTCAGACACCACATTAAGCATTTATGATTCTTTCCCCAGTTTTAGGTTTGAGTCAGTGCAGAAGCCAGAATTCTTGAACAGTAGGCTGGTGCCCTTGAGGAAGTACTCTATTTTCATCTTTTGGAGAAACAAGAACAGGTGCCATTTTACTTGTTGCCTCTTGCAAATTATATAACCACCCTAGTAACTGAAAGGAAATTGCAGCTCATTATTTTTCTATAGTAAATATGATTTTATTTTACTCTTCTCATATTGAAATGTTTCTTCTTCCATTTGAGAATTTATATTATGCCCCCCC
>NW_007728936.1:139001-152906 GCF_000696425.1 Galeopterus variegatus
CCCAGTTTTAGGTTTGAGTCAGTGCAGAAGCCAGAATTCTTGAACAGTAGGCTGGTGCCCTTGAGGAAGTACTCTATTTTCATCTTTTGGAGAAACAAGAACAGGTGCCATTTTACTTGTTGCCTCTTGCAAATTATATAACCACCCTAGTAACTGAAAGGAAATTGCAGCTCATTATTTTTCTATAGTAAATATGATTTTATTTTACTCTTCTCATATTGAAATGTTTCTTCTTCCATTTGAGAATTTATATTATGCCCCCCCAACATGATTAAGTTTTAATTCTTTTTTTTCAACTTTGATACCTCTCCATGTGTTTGCTATATTGCACTGAATAGAAAAAAATAATAATTCCTTTCAATTTTTTTCTACCTAAAAACAATGAACCATAGTAAAATCTGTTTTAGGAATATGTTTTCTCTCAATTCTATCATACTTTTAAACTTAGCATGTTTCTAAATAATAACATGACTAAGAAAGAATATGTGGGAAGTTCCCAAGTCTTTGGATATGGTAAAATGGCATATTTTTGTTGTTGTTTGTTTGTTTTATTTTTTTGCAGCTGGCCTGTATGGGTTCCGAACCCTCAAGCTTGGTGTTATCAAGTGAGCTAACTGGCCAGCCCAAGGTATATTACTTTTACACAAAGTATGAATAATTACTCTGTATCATCTTTCTATATCGACACTTGGACCATAGAAAGGTACATTGGTAAATTAATCATTGATACCAACTATGTCACATTTGGTAGCAGAGAGGGCAAACTGAAAATAAAAAGCAATTCTGTCTTACTCAATTAGTAGAAAGTAAGAAAGTGTAGCATAAGAACAGACGGGAATTTGAAATCATTTTCTCAGGTTTAATATTCACGATACATCAATTTATTTTGTTTAAATAATTTGTAAAACACAAATCTACTATGCCAGGGGTGGGTCTTCAAAAAGTTCATGGAAGGATTCATATTATCTTTTAATTCAATTTTTCCATAAACTTTTTGAAATACCCTCATATGTCTTTCCTTATTTCAATTATTTATTGCCTTTCTGACAAAATTCAAATTCCTCAGAATTCCTTATGACTCATATCATGACTTAGTTTTCACCTAAATTCTCTAGCTTCTAATCTCACCACAAGCTACCTCTTCATCTCCAGTTATACTGAATTACTTGAGTTTTCTTGGTCATGTTCTTTTTTTAGCTCTACTCTGGTTTGGTGTTTAGATTGTTGTTCTCTTTGCACGGGCATGTCTCTTTCACACCTTCATCTTTTCAATTTCTGTTTTTCTCATCTGTTGTCTTAGTTTGTGTTTCCTAGAAACAGATCCTAAGATGAGGTTTAGAAAAAGCTGGCAGGGGAGTGAAAAAGTGGGCAAGGGAAGATATGAGCACAGTAAAGTGTGTCAAGCTAGTTAATACTAAAGGCAACTGGAGTTTAATCCTGTGGGAAATCTGAGGACAAGCAAAACAAGCCTCAGAGCTATTCCACAGGCTAAGGCCAAACTATGGCCCTAAGGTATTTATTCACCAACTCTCAGCAGCTGATGTCTAGTGACTCATTTATTTTTAAAGTTTGTTTACTTGAATTATCTCTATTATACCAGCAATATTTATTGCCAGATTCTTATTTGAATGTTTTATCCCATTCTACCTTAGGGACAAAAGCTTAGATTTCTGAAAATTCATAATTATACTATGAAAAAACAGAAATGTACAGTGTGGATCTGAAAATGTAAATATATTCTTCCAAATTTTTATGTTTTTACCAAAAAATGCATTAGGACAATATTCAGAAGGAGCATAATGAAAGTCTATATATTCAACATTATCCTTTCAGTCATTTTCAAAGCTTCTCTGGAAAATTAATTTGAGAACAAAGTAAGCAATTTTATCAAAGGTGCTATTCAAGTTTCTGTTTTGTGTTCTTAATGAGAGTTGAGAAAAACTCTTCCTTATTTCAGTTTTCATTTGCTTTTTACTGTTGTAATGTAAAATCATATACAGTATATCACAGTAAAAGCAAACATTTTAACCTTATGGTGCCTTTTTGAGTGTTAATGATGATGCTTTTCATTATTTGTTTTTGTAACAAAGCATTACGGCAGCACTGGAAAAAATAAACTTTGTAAAACATTTTATCACCTATTCATCTTAAACAAAAGTTTCATCATATTTCAATATGGCACAACATTACAGTACAGAATTATGCAAACTAAAAGGCATTTCCACCTGCAGAAAAACTGATTGTTGTTATAGAAGCTGAGGAATGAAAGCAGATGAAGAAAGTCAACTGTGTTGTATTGCAGCAATATGTTTCTAAAACACTCATAATCTAGTATTGTCAATAACTCAGTCTGTGATGATCAAATGTATATTTTTATTATGTGCAGATTTGCTGGCCTACTCTAACAAGCAAGACACCATCGATCACAAAGGCAGAAAATAAAACAAATCTAAACACAATAGCAATACTGATACCAAAAGTTTGTATACCGTCTTGAAAGATATGAACAAGTGTTTGATCCTAGATTTTATATAAAAATATAAGATCCAAATATCAGATCTAAGCCATCCTGTATAATGTTTTGCTTATGTGAACTTATGCAAATTTAGAACCCCAGATTCCAACAGTTATTTCGTATAAGTCGCTACCTATCTGAACCCACTGCCTGATATATAAAATGTGAAAAATAAAAGCCCCGTTGCAGGGTTCTTGAGGCTATCTTCACAGCACCATTTCTCAGGATGTGCACTACAGGCCACCTGCCTCAGAATCACTCAGGCATATGCTGACAGACCATGACAGTGCTCATCTGAGACCTGCTGAATAAGAATCAGAAGAGGACAGTACGGAAAATGGAAATACCAATTTTTTATTTTTATAAGTTCTGCTTCTGATTCTTGAGATCTCATGGCTATGATATGGAATATTTAGGTGGGAATTAATTTAAATTTATTATATCTGACATGCTTTCTCAAGTATTTAAACACTGAAATTACAAAAGATGTTAAAAGATCATGTTCTAAACCAAATAAGACCTTCATAAAATAGTATGATCAATAATACACAAATTTTCCATAAGATTGCAATCAAGGAGATAGTGTTTCAAAGCTGTTGAGAATAAAAATGAAGTTTTAAAATATTTTAAGTTGTTTCTAAGGAATGCTCATTGTTTCATTGTTTTCCGTCTCTTTCCACATACACAAATAATCTTTGTCTAGGATTACTAATCTTCTTTTAAACTTTGGTTTAAAAATTGTTCCCATTCAGATATTGTTTTATTTCAGCTGCAAAATTTCAGGTCTTGTTGGGAAATAATCTGGTTTGGTGTTTAGATTGTTGTTCTCTAATAATAATAGTTATTCTCTATGCACTGTTTATTTTCTGTCTCATTCCAAAATGTATTTGAAACAATTAGATTTATTTTTCAGTTGAATATGTATTTTTAAAAATTAGTACAGGGTTAAAAGAGGAGTAGATAAAATGTATTTCATAGAAATGCATTCTGTAAGTTACTGTGCAGTTATTAATGGTAGACCCCAAATTCAACTTCAACCCCCAGTAAAAGCAAAAAAAAGAAAGAAAAAAAATGAAAATATATAAATGATAAATGAATGACAGACCAGATTTTAAAAAATGAGTTAATTAAAAGAATATATATATATTTTTTAACTCTAACTCTTTGCTGCAAAGTTGAATTATGTGACTCACCTCATACACCTTAACATACAAAAATTGACAGCACACAGTTCACAGGCAGAGGTTAGTTAAACCAACCTCTGTGAACTCTGTCATCCTCAAGGACTCTCACTTGTAGACTGGATGCCATGACTACTGACTCCCATAAAAACCTGTGAATAATTCTGTTGTAAAATTCACTCTCCACCCAATGCTTTAATTTTTTGACAGTTTTCTCTCATCTCCTCCAGAAAATAAACTCCCAGAAAGCAACAACTGTTATTCTTATCTTGGTATCTCCAGCACATCTAGATCAGGGTACTCCATAAGTGCTTGTTGAATGTTATGAACAAAAGAGCAGTCCCTATACACAGTTGGGGGCTACTTTTATTTCATGTCTTGTTTGGGAGAAATAATTCCAGTGTCCCAGGTCCCACCCATCAGTCACAAGCTCCTTTTTTGCTAAGAGATTCATTTTATCACAATGCAAGTTGAACTCCTGGAAGATTATTCTGGTAACAGTTCACAATTTGGGTATGTATATTACCTTCCCCTAGAGACCTTCCTTAAATTTACAACACATAGTATAAGGGAACATAGATAATTTAATTCCCCTAAAATAAATTACACTATGGAAAGAATGAAGCTCAGCTTGTGCTGGGTTGCAAACTTAACCCATTCCATGGGCTTTTCTTTTTTTTCGTAACATAGATTAATATATCATAAATTAATTTTATAAATATAATCTATTTTGTCAATAACTTTTTATTTAGATAATATAATTTTATAGTAGTACTAAAGATATAATCATAATGCCATACAAAAATAAAGAAATTTGTCAGCAAATTAAAGCTGGTGAAGCTTGGTTATAAAGAGATAGCAAAAAAAAAAAAAAAGTGCACAGGTGGCAGATATTTCAGACCTTGCTGAAAGGTCATGAACCTTAAAATATCTGAGGACATTTGGATATATAACTAATAACTCTGGGATCACAAAACTTTTTATTTTTTAGAAATTGAGTTTTAACAGAAATATGAAGTTGGTTACATCGTGTTTATTCCTTTTTTTTTTTTTTCTCCTTTTTGTCTGTTTTCGTGTCCGGCAACAGATCGCAACCCTCAGTGTCGCGGCCGTACCGGACTGGGACCGGCAACGGGATCGCAACCCTCGGTGTCGCACCCGCACCTCGCTCAGCCAGTGAGCGGGAACCGGTCTGTATGTGGGATTTGAACCCTCGGCGGGAGCGCCACCGCGCTCCCAAGCGGCGCACTGTAGCAGTGCGCCACCGGGCCGGCCTGTGTTTATTCCTTTTTAGATATTTTTTATATGATCCTTTGTAGATTTATTTTTTCTGTTGTTAAAATCACATACTTTGTAGTTTTGAGATATGAATCACTCTCCATGTTCACTGATCTTGCCAAATTATTGGGAGCCCAGTTTTTGAAATACTTGGGAGTTTTTAGGCTCAGGAATATTTTCTTCTGTTATAGATTAGCTTTTTTTCCCCTTTTTATTCTTATTTTTGTGTCAAAATATTTTACCTGAATGAGCTCTTCACTTTTTGACATCCAGATGTATTATTTTTCTCATAATTCTTTATATCTTTGTCTTTTACCTTGGGTTCTTTGAATTTCTTTTTTTTTTTTTTTTTTTTTTTTTTTTTTGTCTTTTGTCTTTTTTCCGTGTCCGGCAACGGATCGCAACCCTCAGTGTTGCCCCCATACCGGACCGGGGACCGGCAACAGGATCGCAACCCTCGGTGTTGCTCCCGCGCCTCGCTCAGCCAGTGAGCGGGAACTGGTCTGTATGTGGGATCCGAACCCTCAGGCGGGAGCGCCGCCGCGCTTCCCAAGCGGCGCACTATCCAGTGCGCCACCGGGCCGGCCCAGGGTTCTTTGAATTTCAACAATGTTTCTCAAATGTGAGCTATGTATCCATGGTTTCTTGTATTGTCAAGTGTGCTTTCCAAGTATGTGTCTCTTAGGCAGGGTTTAACCTTTATTTATTAACTTTTTTCAGTTTTTTTTTTATCTGAACTGGACAATATCCTCTGAGGCTTTTGTTATTTTGTTTTGGTTTGTCTTTTTCCATCTCATTGTTTTCTCTAATTTTACCCTTCCTCTTATTTAAGGGAGATTGAGTTTTGAAATGTTCTTTTGTTATCAGTGAATAGTTTTATTTATTTATTTTACTAAACTTATTTTTAATTGACACATAATAATCATGTTTCTTTATGGGATACATTGTGATATTTATATACATGTGTACAATGTGTAATGATCAAATCAGAGTAATTATTTTGTAAGGAATATATTTACTCTAATTTTTTTCAGCAGCATTCCTTAATTATGAAATTTCATGTAGGACTCTGTTTTTTCCCCACCTTTTACTTGATTTGATAGTGCATTTTCTATCCAGCTATAAGGGAGAAGAGGATTTGGGCATTGCCTTTAGCCATTCTCTGTCCACTTGACCCATGCCGGTGTTCTTCTTGAAGATTTAAAGAAGTTGAAAGCTTGTGAAAAGCCTCAGGTGAGGCCCCTGGTGAACCAAGCAGGAAGTCTCCCATCTTCACTGCACAGTGCTCTGTGAGGATACTGACTGTGCTTAAGGACCACAGGAGTTAGGTATGTAATGTTAAAAAGTAATGATTCTACTAATTACAACAACTAGTACAAATTATAAGCACTTTCTGTATGTCAGGTACAATATTCATATTGACTTTAATCCACTTAATGACCTGAAAATTAGGTATTATTATTATTATTATTATTTATTATTATTATTATTATTATTATTATTATT
Organism: Galeopterus variegatus; assembly: GCF_000696425.1. NCBI lineage: Eukaryota > Metazoa > Chordata > Mammalia > Dermoptera > Cynocephalidae > Galeopterus > Galeopterus variegatus. Next base: position 145,482 of record NW_007728936.1, read on the forward strand.
ATTATTATTATTATTACTGAATGTTATGGATGAGAAAAATGGAGACGGACTTATGTTGACCTTTTCACATATTCAGCTGTGATGGAAGAAAAAATCTAGCCAAGTAATAACAGAAAGAGCAAAGGTATCAATTAGCAAATATGGGTCATATCTGTACCTATATGGCTTTCAGTATCCATTCCAAAGTATTAGTATAAGACATAATGCAAACTAAAATGTGGTATGCTAAAACTAAATATAAATATTTATGGATTAGTATTATGTCTGTTAAACTTAATCTGAAGTAGTATTTATGTAAATGAGTCTTGAGGAATCGATCAGCTGTGCAGTTTTATTTCTCTAACTGAAATAAATGAAAATTTGTATGTCTTTTAAACTATTGCTATAAAGAAAAGGAAGGTTATTAAACAATTTTTTGTTTCCTTTTACCCAGTAAATTTTTAATTTTATTCTCACACATGCAAGAATATTTGAAGTTTTAGTTCTTACTTGTGTACTATGAGGAAATGGGTCATATATTTCTGTTTAATAATGTTTGCTGTTTCTATTTAAACTTCTTTAAAATAGGTTAAGGACAGTTAAATGAATCAGGATTATGTTGCAATTAGTAAAATTGAATATTTCTTTGCCTGGATCACAGTATTTCTTTCCTTGACTTACTTTCATCAAAGTAAGTCATTATTCAAGAACATACAATTAGCTTGTTTTAATCTTATCATTTTCAGTTACCTACTAAAGTAATTAGCTTTCTTTCTTCTTTTTAGTTAGAAGATTGCTAAAGGATCAATGCACAGTACATCATTTTCTTCTCTACAGCACCAATTACTTCATCAGTGTACATTCACTGATTTTACTTATTAGTACATTATCACCAGATACTCACAGCATGGTGTTTATTAATTAATAAGAGAAATATAGATGGATTTGTGAATGGTTCTCCTTTTATTTGTCTAAAACATGTGGGATTAGTATGGTACCTGCTAGTGGCATGTAGAAAGAAGTGAAAGATGGAGTTTATTTCTCATTCCCAAGGTTTCCATATTTTTCAAAATGAGATGCATCTAAACCCAGTTAGCAAAAAAATAAGAAATACATAAAAAAATAAACTGCTTATGTAAATTACAAAGTTAGAAAAAGTTCAGTTTTTCTGGCCTCTGTTCTCAAGTAAACTGATTTTATTTCTATTTCTTATAATCAAGGAATACAAAGTAGGTACATTATACACCTTCAAAATATTGGTTACCGCAATATTATATTAAATAAAATTTATAAAGTTGAAGTAAATATAATGTAATGTAATGGCAGAATATAGTTTTCGGTTATTTGTATATTTGTCTTATTTAACTACTGGAGCAAAACTTTCTAGAGAACAAATAATGGAAATGAAAAAGAAATAAATATTTATTAAGCACAAAATTAGGAATATCGTTTTTCATGCATATTGTTCTCACATGTCATTTTTGTATAGTCATTTTGTTCATTCATTCATTCAACAAATATTTTAAATGCCTACTATATGCTGGGAATTCTAGGATCCTGGGAAATAATAGAGAATGACATGAAATCCATGCCCTGGTGAACCCCATAATGTAATATGGAAGCCAATCAAAAATGAATAATTACACAGCAATACAAATAAAGGTTCTGGTCAGACAAAGAAAGTTGGGTTAGAAATAAAAAAAAATAGAGGAATGATATTTTAGATAGGGTAATCTATTTAGAGAAGACCTCCCTATGACTGTGAACTTACAACAGAAAAAAGATTAAGATTAAAATAAGATATTATCCATGTGAATATCTGAGGGAACAGGGTTCTAAAATTTGAGTCCAAAAAGTAGATATGACCCGGCTCGAGCATGCCTAAGGGAAGGAAGAGCAACAAGGTCAATAGTACAGTGTTGTCTCTACTGGTTTTTTTCCCTTCTGTTGGTTCATTTATTCTTTCTTATTTATTCATGTATATATCAGAGTTTGTATGTTGATGTCTGCAAATCTATCAATATTTCCTTCTATGTGTTTTGTTTTATTGGAGGGTGAGGACACTTAAAAAGACAATCTTCAACCCAATGCTATACATATATTCTACTATATCTTTTGTAAAACATATATAGTTTTTTTTAATATTTATGTTTTAAAACATTTAGAATTTATTACCAAGAGAGATATGAAGTAGAATCTGAGATTATTATATATTTTCCTAAATAAATATCCAATGAATCCAACCTCATTCAGTGTCCTTTCTTTCACATCTGGTTTGAAACAACACTTTTATTATATACCAGATTCCCATTTATGAATATATCAGTGTCTATGCACTATGTTTCTTATTTTACCAATGTCTATTCTTACATAATTATTATATTTAAAATACTATGTTTATAATTTGCTTAAATTATGGTATTTATATTTTTATTTGACTTCATTTTTTAAAAATTTACTTTCAAATACAATCTTAAGATTTATACTATCAATTTGCATGAAAAAATTTTATATTAAGATTAGGATGACATTGACTTAATAAATTAATTAGTCAAGAATTTCCATCTCTATAATTTTTAATTTTCTCATGTACAGTCAGAGCTTTATTCTTCTCCATCTGTCAGTAAGGATGCATAGTTTTTGCCATGTAAGTCTTAGACATTTTATATTTAGTTTATTATTAAATACTTTATTGACCTTGTTGATATCACATATGGAATATGTTTGTACAATTGGAAATTTGTGTGTTACATAATCCTTTTTGTTGTTTTCAGTAGATTTCAAGGGAGGAGAAGAAAGCACGATGTATTTATTCTGCTATTTGAATCTTCATTTTCATCTAAATGTGCATTTTGAAAAGTAATATCAAGCTTTTATTGCAAAACAAAATTGCACCCATATATAATAAATTAAAATTCATATTGCTACAATAAGCTGCAGAGATTGTAATTCAACTTTGGAGGTGGTTTATGGCTTTAGCATTCTGCCTTGATGGATTAATTTTATATATTATAAATGTTAACAGTAGGGTTACTAGTTCTACATATTTTGTACGTTATATTTTACTGAGTTTACTAAGACAGAGTTTCTTATAAGTAGCTTTGAGGGCCAACATGCTGCATATTCTCTTACATGTATAATTACTTACTCTATCAATCTTGAATAGAATTTTTATTTTCCCCTTGATGTATTGTTGATGATTATGTAAAACACAATTGGAAGGCCAATTGAATGAGTTAATACAGATGTACTCAGACATTGCTGAGCATAGTATATTTTTCTTTTCTTAATACACTTTGATTACAGGAAAGTGTAACTTATATGTCTCAACAATACAGATAAATATTCATTAGCTTAGTAGCCTGAATATTTCTTTAGAGCTACTGTTAACTAGTTAATAGGCTAGATAACAGTGTTAACTCTTAATTCTTTGGTTTGTCTGAAATAATTACAAAAGAAAAATAATTTGTGTCCTATCACTGATTCACAGAATGGCAACTCTTTCACCTCTCTGTTTTATGTGATCAGCAATGCCATAATGAAAGTTATACTTTATATAGTGAGGTAAAAATAATTTGTGTCCTATCACTGATTCACAGAATGGCAACTCTTTCACCTCTCTGTTTTACGTGATCAGCAATGCCATAATGAAAGTTATACTTTATATAGTGAGGCACTTTTCTGTATTGTCCTATCTTTTTGACCTCTCCTTATTTCCTTCCTATCATGACTGCCTTAGTGTTACAGACTGTAAATATAATCATTTTTCAACTACTTATCTTGGTATCGTTTCAGAGTCTAATCTCTAAAGCCAGACTGGGTTTTAGTCTGGATTTCAACACTTCTCAACTGTGTAAACTTTGGCAATTCGCTTTACTACTCTTTACTTATCTTGGTATCGTTTCAGAGTCTAATCTCTAAAGCCAGACTGGGTTTTAGTCTGGATCTCAACACTTCTCAACTGTGTAAACTTTGGCAATTCGCTTTACTACTCTGTGTTTCAATTTCTTCATCTTGAAAATGGCGATAAAATACTAATAGTCTCGTGATCATGTTGTTATTGTTAAATATATTATTTCACATTTATTGATTAGTACAGTGTCTAGTACTATTAGAAATTTTATTATTATTTCTGAATATATTCCCTCCCCTTTGGTTCTGTCGTTTTCTACATTGGTTAAACTTTCATTACAGGTAACTCCATCAAATGACAAGATGATTTAACAAATGCCAAAATAGGGTCCTAAAAATTTTATCTGCTGGGAATTTTTATTTGGCTACATAAATTTAATATCATCATTTCATATTCTCAAATCAGTTACCTTCATATTTTTCCTATTACAGACTATTGTTTACACTGTTTTCCTAGTTACAGAGGTTTAAAATTTTTGGTCACTTCTGAGACATTTATTTCCATTGCTTTCCCACCTCCATAATTATCTGGCTACTAGAAATGTTTACTTTTACTGCATTCTCACAATCCATTACATTCACGACTTCAGCTCTCTGCTTACTTTAGCCTACTATCATTTAATCGATATTCCTGCCTCTAGTATTTCCATTCTATAACCCATCCAGGCTACTACTAAAGAATAATTTTTCTAAGGCAAAGTTCACACAAGCCTGTCCCTTCTTAAAAACCTTTAGTGTCTTCTCACTTTTCCAGATCTTTAGCCTGACATATATGGCCCTCTATGATTTGGCCTAATCTACCTTTTAAAGTCTCTCTGGGTAGGTAATTCACTTTCCTAGTGCCAGTATGCATAGTTAATTCTTCATTTGTTGTCTACTTACCACTTTTTATTTTTCCTAAATTTTTTATTCTTTTTTGTTATCATTCCTTTCTTGATGCTATTCTAGAGTGAGAATAATGCTTTTCTACTCCATTCCAACATTTTAACTCTTGTAGAAGGTCTATGTTATTTTCCTGCCTACCCAGTATCCTGATGTCATTACAGTGCTCAGCTGTGCCCATAGAAGCCTCTAGTTACCTGTTCCTGACCATGAAAGTTGGATGGAGCGGATCCTATGCTTGGTTCCAAGAGTTGATACAAAACTTATGCACGGCTAATTCATCAATCATATTTATTTAGCTAGAATGATAGGTTCAGGGGTGGACACATGGGCCAATCATAGCTAATCTTGTGTATTTTCTGAAGGAAAGAGAAAAGAAGCTGTTAATTTTCTGGTAGATCTGTCTATAGTGGACCACCACATAGACAAGCTTCTCTTAGAGTTAAACCAGCATGAAGAAAAGCAGAACCAAGCTCTGGAGAGTGAAGAAAAGAGAGAGCACAGAAACAGATGTAGAAGTGGTGGGGGGGGGAGGTGGTGATCTGGGTTAGTCCCCAAATCTAGCATATCTATAGATATTCATTTGTTAAAGAAAATGAAACCTTCTCTTTACTTGAGATGGTGTGAATTCATTGAAATTTCTTGGGCCGAGCCTGTGGCGCACTCGGGAGAGTGCGGCGCTGGGAGCGCAGCAGTGCTCCCGCCATGGGTTCGGATCCTATATAGGGATGGCCGGTGCGCTCACAGCGCTCACTGGCTGAGCGTGGTGCAGCCAGTCTCAAAAAGGACAAAAAAGAAATTTCTTGAACTTTGAACTTTAAATGAAACAAAATACAGAGGGAAATTCTGTAACTAAATATTCAAATATTGAATGTAAAAAATACCTAATAATGTGTTGTAGGCTCAGTTTTTGAATTGAAAGATGTCTGTATATATTTAAAAGGTTAAAAATTCAGATGAAGACAAGAAGTTGAGGATTATTTTTTCTTCCTAATAACATCTATGGTTATTTGTGTAAAAAAGTATTTTTATAATATATCATTTTATTATACCCTTGAGATTGCTGTACATATGATGGAATATGTTTTCTTCCCATGTATTTTGTATTCTGTACGTATTCTGTATAATTTGTGGGTATAATTTATTTGAGGATGAAGCTATTTAAACTTAGTACAGTCCATTTCTTTTTAAACAACTGTTGGGAAAATATAGGAAAATGGTCAGGGTTCCTCAGATGTTCAGAACCTTGCCGAGCATTTCCTGTAAATAGCCTCAGGTGTTCCTTGTTACTATTTAATGTAATTGCATATGGGCACCCAGGTGTCCTGGGTTATGGACTTGAGTATAAAGGACTAACAGCTCTGATCCACGCTGCTTCTCAGAACTCTCAGAGAAGTCAGTAGGATGGCTGCTCCTACCTCTGAATCAGGCCTATTAATTTTTTACCCATGGTTCCAGGACCTTTCTCCTATTACCTAGCTTGGAGACCTGCGTGTGGAAGGTTTGTGACCCAGTCTGTACAACAGATTCGAGGGGTCTGTGAGCCCTAGCTTTACAACAACAAATCTAAAGGTTGTAGAAATAACCAACCTAAAAATTAAGTTTAGTATCTAAGACAGGGGAGGAGGCACCATAGGAAAAGTGCACGTGGTTAGTCTTTGATGATCAACATTTCCAAATAATATGTTTTTGTAATTCTATTTTTTACGTGGCATCATCTGTTTATTATAAGACTAATTTTTTTAGGATGTGACTTTATCTTACTGTGTTGAGAACTTTTGTTCCATCCTCTCCCTTGAAGAAATCTTTCTTGTGCTGGACCATCCAGTCTGTTATCTAATAAAGCTGATAGGAACCTGGCCCATGAGGTTGGTTCTGTCTTTGGCTGTGTCAATCCAGACAATTAAGATGAAATGCACATTTACATAAGAGTAGAAAATTGAGATTAGAGAAAGCAATGTTAGCTTTTGTTATCTTACTAATATTCTAAATTTTATTTGCTCTAGTTGTCAGGAATAGACTGAATTTAAGAGATTTTTTTTCCCACAAAAGTCAGTTCACCTGAAAGTGAGGTCGATTTACTTAAGAGACAGGAAGAGCATAATTGACAGGGCCTGTAGCCCTGCTATCTATTTTGTATGCTTGCATGATTTTGTGGGGGTTCTACTATATGAGTGGCTGTTTGAAATGATTGGGGTCAGGTAAAACAGCAGGGGAGGTGGGGGAGAAGTAGAAAATAACTGAAAAAACACATAATCCCAATGGAATTACTACTTCTGGATTGTTGCCAAACTCATTTCTGTTTTGTTGTAATGTTGTACAATGTCTGTGCTTTCTATGAAGCAATTCTGCACTGAGGTATTCATTCTAAGCATGGATAGTATTTATTTTTAAAGAATATTTTCTGATACATATATGTATATATATATATATATATATATGTACACACATGCATACATATATCTGTATATACATACTCTACATATAAAAACAAAATTTCTGATAGTAGATGGTATCTACTATCCATCTTTCTCCTTTTTTTTTTTTTTTGTCTTTTTTCGTGACCGGCAACGGGATCGCAACCCTCGGTGTTGCCCCTGGACCTGGCTCGCCCTCTGAACAGTACGACGTCTTTCGAGCCCCAAACACAGG
>NW_007728936.1:153853-165005 GCF_000696425.1 Galeopterus variegatus
GCACCTCGCTCAGCCAGTGAGCGGCCGGTCTGTATGTGGGATCCGAACCCTCGGTGGGAGCGCCACTGCGCTTCCCAAGTGGCGCACTGTAGCAGTGCGCCACCGGGCCGGCCCTACTATCCATCTTTTTAACTATCTCCTGCTTGCATTATTACATTTCCTTAAGAAAAATAATATTATATGATGTTTCCAATAAAAATTGATGTAGCAAAGAAAAGGAATGTCAAATCAGTTTCAAATTATGTTTCTGCTCTAAATGATTATTAGTCGTTTCCCAAATGCTTGGATTAAGAGACTGAGGACTTGTTTGGGTGAAGTGGTATGGAGCTGATAGTTATGCTCAGTATCTGAGAGATGTGCAGCACTGAGAGAGAAATGGGCATTAAGGAATTGTTCATATTTTCATATTTTAAAAAAATATATTTAATTTTACTCAGCACCTACCTTAAGTTTACATGCATATTTGATTCTTTGCAGAATATTTATGGTTTCATAAATATTTGGTACTTAATGTCTTTGACCTTCAAATCTGGAATCATTACCCTGTCGCTATCCTGGGGATAGCTTTTCATTCCATACATGTTGTCAAGCTAGAGCTTAGGGTTCACAAAGCCTTCAAGCCTGTTGTACAGACTTGGTCACAAACCCCTTACATGCCGGTCCATGAGCTAGGTAATTGGAAAAAATCCTGGGAGCCATGGGTAAAAATTGAATAGGCTTTATTCATAGCTAGGAGCAGCCACCCTAGTGGCCTCCCACAGCATTCTGAGGGGAGGAGGGGGAATCATGCATTAGAATTGCTAGTCCTTTATACTTAAGTCCATAACCCAGGACACCTGGGTGCCCATATGCAATTACATTAGATAATGACCAAAGAACACATGGGCGTATGTGGATATTTACATCAAATGCTAGGGAAGATTCTGAACATCTGAGGGTCCTGACCATTTTCCTATATTTTCCCTACAATCCACCCCTCCAGGGTCCTTCCCTGTACAATCTACACATTCAGAATCTTCTGCGATGTCCCCTTAGCAAGGATAGATGACCCTTACATTCATATAACCTATTGTCCATTCAATACACCTTGAGGCTTATCCTGTAGTTCTATCCTTTTAACTATGAGCTGTGAAAATCCTTTCTCTACACATGTCCAGTTAGTAATGATCATTGGGGTGACTTTCCATTGGAATGCTGTAGTCCTACTGATGGGAAATTCAGTGCATATTCAGCAAGCCAACACATTGGCCACACAACTATATGTTGGTGTCCACAGCCACGTCTCTATGGGCAAAAAGACAGAAGGGTTATTGGTGCCAATAGGGGGAGTTCTCACCCCTCTGGTAAGATACATATCAGTTCACCATCCTGAGAAAGGATAGTTGCGGGAATAGGTATCTTACCTGGTTTATGATACCATACATTATCTGCTAACACTGTTGGATCTGTAGGTTCTACAACAGTATAGGGGAACTTATAATTGGCTAAAATGATGATACAAATGTGCCCTTTGTAATAGAGCACTTATCTGTTCCAGGCCATGTTACCTTTACTCAGGGAGGCCAGGTACTTGTCACCCAAGGTGAAACTTGCAAGTCTTCTTCTAATCCTTTCCCCCAAGGCCTTATTTGGCCTACCCAGTGTATATGGGGGGCTTCTACTGTCCAAGGCCATTCCCATTGTACTATCTGTCCCTGTTGCAAACAGGTTGGGGCTGGTAAGAGAATATTTCCATTCTTGCTGTATTCTGGTTTCAAAAGCTTATCTTTAGTAGGGAATTGCAGTTGTATAGGTGCTGCAGCCCTATGCAACAGAGCTTCCACTGGAGAGGGTCCGCCCTTGTGGGGTCTCTCATTTAGAATCCTGACTGTTGGCCATAACCACTGTATCCACCCCTTCAGGGATGGGGATTGGGTAGATAGCCTTAGTCCATTTTTTAAAAGACCATTGTACCCTTCAATCATTCCTGCTGCATGAAGAAGATATGGCACATGTAACTTCCACTGAATAGACATTGTGCCTCACGTAAAGTGGGTTCCATTATCACTCTCTATGACTAGATGCCAGCCATACATGGCCATAAAGCTATTCAATGCCTTCACAGTGCTTAACTTGTCTGGCCACACAAACAGAAGACCAGTAGCCATATCAACAGCTGTGAAGATGTATCTGGAATTCTCTGACTTTGGCAGTGGTCAGACAAAGTCCACTTGCCATTGAGTCAGGGGCACCCTTCCTCGAGTTATTTGCCCATCTGTATGCAGTACTCATTGCAGGTTTGGACTCTATTTAGCGCATGCTGGACAAACACACCATGCATTCACTACATCTTCCCGTTTCATAGGCAAGGCGCGTCTTTGAGCCACCATCCACACGGTTTTATTGCCAGCATGCTGCATTCATTGATATAACTACTGGGCTACATCAGTGGTTGGGGCTTTCTCCAGCACCTTACCTTAGCCAAGACATGGGCTTCATCATTGCCTGGACTGGCTATATGTACATCTAATTCAAAAGGCTTAGTGGGATCAGCCACTTGTACAGCCTGCACTTGCTGTATTGCCTTCTCTGTAGCCTGGCAGTCCTGTTCTATTTCCTCAGTCCTATCCCAGGGGGCTCCTTTTTTTGTTAATGCATACAGTGAGCATGCCATTTGGGCCATATGGGGTACAAAAGCTCTCCAATACCCCAGAAGTCCCAAATATGTCTGTAGCTGAGCAACTGTTATGAGTTGAGAGTATACTTGTATCTTTTCTATAATAGCTTCTGGGATTACTCTCGTCTTACCTGACCAGACCACTCCCAGGAATTTGACTGACAGCCAGGTCCTTGCAGTTTGGCTATGTTCAAGGCTCACCCACATTGTTCCAAATGACTTAGCAGTGTTGGAGCTGCCTGGGTTAAAAATGAAAGAGAATCAAAGGTTAGTAACATGTCATCAATATAATGAAACATTGTAACTCTGCTAGGCCTAGTCCACTTGGCTAGGCCCCCAGCCCCTAAACCATGACAGATGGTTGGGCTATGCAGATAGCCTTGGGGCAATACTTGAAAGGTCCAGTGTCTCCCTTCCCAGGTGAAGGCAAACTGATCTTGGCTATCAGCCAAGATTGAATAGAGAAAAAAACATTTGCAAGGTCCAATACATAATGATAATTTCCCAGCTGAGTCGTCAGCTGATGCATCAAGTCTTGAAGTGAAGGCACGGCTGCATGCAAAGGAGGCACTACTTTGTTCAGTTCTCAATAGTCTACAGTCATTCTCCATGTACCATCAGGCTTTTTCACTGGCCATACTGGAGCATTAAATGGGCTATGAACCAGATGAATAAAGCCAACTTTCTCTGACTCCAATATAGTGGCACCTATCTCCACGTGTCCTCCTAGTAGGTGATACTGCTTCACATTAACTAAACATCTTGGCTTGGGTAACACCTGTGGGACACGTTTAGCATATCCCCATAATATAGGATTTCCTGTCCGTATTTATAGCCAAAACTCTCCAACTGTTGTTTGCAGGTACAAACCGTAAAGTACATCGATACCTGTAAAGCTACATGACTATGCCACTTGTCAAGCCAGGCTTAGGGTTCACAAACCCTTCAAGCCTGTTGTACAGACTGGGTTGCCTCACATGCCAGGCTGGGTCCCCAGACTCCTTACACACAGGTCCATGCTAGGTAATTAGGACAGATCCTGGGAGCCATTGTCAGGCGACATGAGCTCAGTCCAGTCCTCAGCAGTAGCAGCAACAGCAGCAGCAGTAGCCTCTCGGAGCACCCAGGGGGCACTGGCAGCAACAGCCTCCAGCAGCAGTAGTGGCCTCCTCATGGCCCCCCAGGGAAATCTCACCCCCAGGGGGTGAGAAACACCATGAATCAGAGCCACTCATCCTTTATAATTAAGTCCATAACCCAGGACAACTGGGTGCACATGCACAATTACATTAGGCAATAACCAATGAACACCTGGGCACAGGTGCATATTTACATCAAATGCTCAGCAAGATTCTGAACATCTGAGGAGCCCTGTCCATTTTCCTATATTTTCCCTACAATACCCAAGATGTATTCAGCTACTAGGGATACATATACAGTATATACATGAGGTGGCAATTGTCCTATGCCCAGTGGTAATGACATAGCCTTGACTTCAATAGTATGTCCTCCATAGCCATCTACACAAACTGTTGCCCCTGGAAACTTATCTGGATTGCCATATATCCGGCTACATTCTGCACCCGCACCCACCAATGCCAATACATGCTGCACCTATTGCCAGTTCAGTGTGAAGCCTCTGGTCCTTGCCCACCCCCAAAAGATGAGCACCTTGGCCTGTTCCCTAATTGAAATGGAACAGTTCATCTGCCTCCATGGGAGCAACCAAAATGTCCTTTAAATCCACTGGGTGTTCCTTGCCACCAGTTTCCGGACATTTAGTGAAATGATGGTTGGGGTGCAATTGTTGCCACAAGGCAAACAGGACCACATTTGGTTGCCAGTCAATTTTCTTGCTGTCAACCCCTGCAGCAAGCAACTCAAGGCACATCTGCTTGTGGCTGGTCTTGCTTGGTGCCCTCAAGATAAACTCCTGAGAATTTCTTGGGGATTTGGTCGTAGCCACATTTTGGACCCCTTTTGCTTGTCTCCTCTCCTCTACTTCGCCCAGACTGGCTGTCATGGTCATTACTTCATGTATAGGATGACCAACATACTGGGCCAGTATGGCCATTGGTGACCCAAAGGGCGTTGACGGGGCACTTTGCAGCACTATGTCTCTCATGCTACCTGTAAAATATTCACTAGCCAGCCCACGGGTGTTCACATTTGTTGGGAAAATATAGGAAAATTGTCAGGGCCCCTCAGATGTTCAGAATCTTGCTGAGCATTTGATGTAAATATGCACCTGTGCCCAGGTGTTCATTGGTTATTGTCTAATGTAATTGCGAATGTGCACACAGGTGTCCTGGGTTATGAACTTAATTATAAAGAATGAGTGGCTCTGATCCACAGCCACCCCCCACCCCCGGGATGCCCCTGGGGGGACCACAGGAAGGCTGCTACTGATGCTTGAGCCTGTTGCTGCCAGGGCCTCTGGGACCCTCCAAGAGGCCGCCACCACTGCCAGACCTGTAAGTTGCTGGACATGTAAGCTGCTGCTGCCGTTGCTGAGGACTGAGTTCATGTCATCTGTCAACAGCTTCCGGGATCTTTTCCAATTACCTAGCATGGACCTGCATGTGAGGGGTCTGGGGATGCAGCCTGGCATGAGGGGTCTGGTGACCCAGTCTGTACAACAGGTTTGAAGGGTCTGAGCCTTAGCTCTGACAACATAAATGGAAACTTAGTATAAATAAAATAATGAAACATTTTGGCTTTAGTTATGATTTGCCTTACTCCACAACTGGCGTAGTTGTGTAGCTTTACAACATTAAACATGGACTGCCACATCCCCAGCTCCTGAATTATTTGAACCACCTTGGCATACGCTTGCCATTTACTCACTGTTCTGGGCAGTTCTCCACCATTCGTCCACACGGTTTGAGCAGCTGCACTCACCCACTCCATTAAGGAGTAATTACCTGGCCCTCGTGCATATCTGCAGCTATTCTCTAGCTGCTTCCCCAGGGATGGGTGTGTGGAAATAGAGGCCAACCTTTCCATCTCCTCACCGGAGCATACCACACTCTCCATCCCTAGGTCCCATAACCTCGGCAGCCAAGCAGTCAGGGGTGTGCCCTGTTTCTGCTGGAACTGTCTCCCCGAGTCAACTAATTTGACCTGGGTATATGGGACATAGGTAGTGAATTGGGTCACCTGTGGATTTCCCACCAGTTGTCTGCCTGGTCCCATAGGCTACTCGGAGTCAACTAATTTGACCTGGGTATATGGGACATAGGTAGTGAATTGGGTCACCTGTGGATTCTGCCTGGTCCCATAGGCTACTCATGCTTCATTTTCTGATGCACAACAGGTCATGCTTGGAGATGCACAGTCTTCCCCAACTCACTACTGTGTTTCTCATCTTTCCTGGTGTGAGAAGCACAGATGACCTTTCGCTGCACTTCATCCTCCAAGACAAGAATCCATGCTTCCAACAAATCTGCTTTCTGCTGCAAATCTCGATTGGTTCACAGTATATTGAACAGCAGCCAGACCCCAGTCAACATGAAAGTGGCCACCAGGCAACACATACTCAAGGATTGTCACATTTCCTCCCCCTTCCAACGGGCTTTCTGCTGCAAATCTTGAAGCCGCAGTGCTTCATGGAGTGCCTGGTCTATGCTGACTCGCAGTATAGTGAACAGCAACCAGATCCTGATCAACAGGTAAGTGGCCACTGGGCACCACATACTCAGGGGTAGCCATATTTCCTCTTCTTCCCAAGGGGCTATTGGCTCCTGTACCTGCCCAGAATCCTGCTGCCAACTATGCCAATTGTCAAGGTAGGGCTTAGGGTTCACAAACTTTTCAAGCCTGTTGTACAGATTGGGTCACAAACCCCTCACACACAGGTCCATAAGCTAGGTAATAGGAAAAAAATCCTGGGAGCCATGGGGAAAAAGTTAATAACTTTTATTCAGAGCTAGAAGCAGCCACCCTCGTGGCTTCCCGGAGTGTCCTGAGGGGTGTTGTGTATCAGAACCATTAGTCCTTTATACTTAAGCTCATAGCCCAGGACACCTGGGTGCCCATACACAATTACATTAGATAATAACCAAGGAACACCTGGGCATATGTGGATATTTACATCAAATGCTAGGCAAGATTCTGAACGTCTGAGGGGCCCTGACCATTTTCCTATATTTTCCCTACACATGTTTTAATTCCATGGTGGACCACTATGAATATAGATAGGCAACTCGTAAGCCTAGTTCATCGTGCTGAACTCCTGCCACTCTGTGCCTCTCCCACCGTATTAGAGACACAAATGACGCCTATAAAGTAAGGTTCACACATGTACAAATGCCATTTTACTGATGTCATTTTACTGAAGACATATGTCACTAATCAGACGACATTGTGGCCCCATCAATAACAATTTGGGTTTGAATTAAAATTTGTTTGTCATCTGAATTCCAAATAATTTCAGTTGTGTCCACTCAATGTCCTCTGTTCTCATTCAAAACATCTGGGCCAGGATTGTGGTAGCACTTTCCTCACTGATATCCTTAACTCAAGCCTGTTGTCTCTTGGTTAATCTCCATATATCCACCAGATTCACCTATATAAAGCAAAACTCTAAAAAGTACTGTCCCTTAGAGTACTTCATTCTCTCTTCATTGCTTTGAAATACAGAGAAATTCCTTAATATTCTCAGAAGACCCACCACAATCTACCTCTTCATTCTCTTCTCATTCTGCTGACTCATTTTTATTCCCTCACCTTGTATATTCCATGATATTTTTCATCTGAAGTTTGGTTGGATTGCTTGCTTGTCTAAAATGCTTTTTTTGATTCATTTATTTAATAATTTATTCATTCAAAAATTTATAATGAAGACCTATGTTTTGGGTATAATAGAAGGCACTGGGATGTCTACTGTTCTTTTACCTTTGACCATTTTGCTTACAAATGTTTATTTTTCTAGCATCACTTCAGCAAGAGAGGCTCTCCTAATTGTTTGTTCTTTCTCTGCCAGGTTGGGTAATATGACCATTTCTGTGCTCCCTTTGTACCAAAAACGTCTTTATATTTGTGTACCTGGTATTTATTATATAATACCGAATATTTCACTAAAATAACATATATTAAAATGCATGGATGCACTTAAAATGTTTTTCTGAAACATGATTTCTGAGTATAAAATACACAATAATTTACAAAAGTTTCTATGATTAAAACAGCATAATGTTTCAATAATAATTAGATGCAAACCTTGGTTTAACTTATTAGCACGGCAACATTAGACAAGTTTTTGATTTCACAATGCCTCATTTTTTATCCTTAAAATCAATAAAAGTCATCAGCATGCCAAACATAATAGATAATAATGGTGATATATGATTGAGTCCTAGTTGAAATTTAATGTTGTGTAAACTGAGGCAACTGATTACATCTCTGAGAATTATAACATGTTTATATATCAAATGTAGTAATAATATATGTCACTCACAGTGTTTTTATCAGGACATGTTAACATAATACACACAAAAATATTTAGTAAACTTTAAGGCACTTCAGAAATATAATATAATCAGATATTTGGGGTTAACATTTCAGTGGTGGTTGTAATGGCACTGCTGATGTCTGGTTCAGATCCCCTGTGTACAAGATGGCCAATGTACCCACCCCCCTGCTGCTGTGAGTGTTGGCTGTTAATGGCAGCCTTCACCTGGCCCAGTCTCTGTAAATTTGCCCTCAGGCTGAACAAAAACAGCCCTTCATGGAAGCACAGACACCCTCCTCCTCCTCCACTGAGTCTGCATGCAATAACTGATGGACAAAGAAACGAAAAATGCAAAGTCTTTTCCCCTCAAGGCGAGGCTAACTGTAAGATGCAATTCATGTTCCAGAGATTTGGGGGATCGGGCAGGAGATCCCATTTTTTCTCACCATTTTGCCTGCCCTGTACTGCTTCTTTCACCCCTTTTCTTCAAGGTGTGTTCCCTCAATAAATCACAAGCTCCTGAATCTTTTCTCGGGGTCTACTTGTGGGAATACATCCTAAGACAGTACTCTACACGAATTAGCACCCTTTCCTCCTTTATCTTCTCCTAAGCTTCTTAACCTACTTGTTAAATACATACTGAAACAACTTTGGAGAGAGCAGAGCATTTTGGAAAACATAAATGGCCATTTGGGGGAAAAAAAAATGTCAGTGCCCTCACCTAGGTCTTCAACAATTCAAAGCGTCTTAAAAAAGTGATGAAAAAGTAAAACTACATCTGGATCGAGGGAGATTTATAAAGGACGGACAGTTTTGTTTGTTTTTTTTGGGGGGGGGTAATCATCTTTAATGAATTTTTTAATATTACTGTGAAAAAGAAAAATAGTTCTCATGAAGGGGACAGTCTCTAGGTTTTGTTTTTTGATTTACTTGTACAGTTTTCTCCAACTTTCTGCTTATTCTTTATTAAGAATTAAAATGTGTAACTTCTGCCTTTTTAAATGATTTTTCTCATCTTAAATGATTCAAAATATCTAAAGAACTCTACATATCCTCAGAGGAAAAATGATAAGAAAAATCCTGAAAATAAGAGAAAGGAAATCTAAATACATGAAAAATTATTCTCTATGAGTAAATTCCAAAATATTTAAATGTGCCTTTCAACATTAGCAGATGACTAATCCCATTATCATAATTTATTAACAAGATCTTTTGTTCTATGTAGTAATACACTGTGTTTCCATGCTGTGTATTTTTTATCCAGTGACCTAATTTGCTTAAAAGGAAACTCTTAAAACTCCCTTGTTGTAACGAATAAAATGTTAATGAAGAACTACAGAGAAATCCCTTTTGCATTAGTTCCATATTCCCAGGAACATCATCATAAATTTGTTTGCCTGGTTCTGACAATGGTAGTGATGTTCAAGCTGAGCAGGAGCATAGTAATGCTAAATGGTTCTGATGGAAAGTTAAAGATGTTCAAGGCATTGTCACCTGGGATGGACTATGTGAAGTTATCTTTTTGAGGGAGTATTTGATGGATTTGGCTTTCATCCAATTTTTTAACATTTGTTATTTGCACTGATAACTACATTACTAGAAGCTTTTTCAGTCCATTGCAAGTGAAAACCATTCAAGCAAATGTCTTTTCATCAGAAAATGCAAAATTTTAAATTGGTGGGTTTTTTCTCTATATTAATAATTTCTTCATCATGTTGATATAACCTAATTTCTTAGTCACTAATTTCTTAATCATGTTGATATAAACATAAAGTGTAATAAATCTAGACCATTAAAGTATGTTAAATTATTTTTGACTGTACAATCTAAATTATAGCTAATGTTTATCTTTTTGTGTCTAGATCTCTGACCTACATAG
The DNA here is from genome assembly GCF_000696425.1 of Galeopterus variegatus. NCBI lineage: Eukaryota > Metazoa > Chordata > Mammalia > Dermoptera > Cynocephalidae > Galeopterus > Galeopterus variegatus. The sequence goes on from NW_007728936.1 coordinate 163,841, forward strand.
TGAATATGCAATTAATAATTTAAATAATAATTTGTGAATATTGATAGCTAAAAAACTGCTGTGCATATTTTTCAATGTAAGTGTTGTCAAGTTTAAATGACTATAAAACTGATAAAATTTCTAAGTGCAGGTTGGAAAATTGATACTCAGTTTGAAGCTTACATCTAAATTATTAAATACTTTACTGTATCAAAATCTAAACAATATTTTATTTCCTACCATATTACAAAAATATTTGGCTTTGGAAACATTAACATCATAATGTGCTAATATCAATATTAGTGTCTCTGAAAAGATATAAGCTGAATGACAAGCAAGTGGCTACAATTTTTTCCACAAAAGTACTCAACATGGTGTCTATACACTTGAAAATAGAAAGGGAAACTCATCATCAAACTGAAGTAGAAATTAAGGAAAAAAAATTAGATGCTGAAAATCAGGATGAAGATTATGTGTAGTTAATTTCCTTTACCATATACTTGGGGTTATTAATATGTTTAAAGGGTGTATTTTTCAATACTTTGGCTTTGGGCTGTAAAGCTCTACTGTCCTTTCAGTTTGCATTGTCTAAATTTCTGTCAACTTTTCCCTTCTAACAATCAAAAGTCTGTTTCTCTCCTTGTTCTATACTCAGAGGATCTGTAAGGTCACTGAGTTTCCACTAACTTCAAAGAATAAGCCTTGTTATATTCACTTTGAAACAGATTCAAAATAAGTAACAAATAGGCCTATGGTGAAAGCAACATATATACAACTGTGAAATATTTGAAAAAAATAAAAGAACCCCAAAATACATGAAAACAATCATGTTAATTAGTTATCTGATTTAATTTCACTTGAATTATGAGCACAGGGGAATAGGAATAATATGACTCCATTATTAAACTATAATGCTTCATAGTGTGAACGTGTGCACATTTCTATAGACTGTTTTTTTAAGAAATAGTTTATCCTTTCATTTATAAAAAAAATTCAATTGAATTGACAAGAAATGTAGAGGAAAGAAAAATAATAAAAATTTGAAAATCACTAGGAGGTACAAGATTTATATATATTGTTTTAACTAACTTTAAAAAGATCCTATTAGGGCCGGCCCGTGGCTCACTTGGGAGTGTGGTGCTGATAACACCAAGGTCGAGGGTTCGGATCCCTACGTAGGGATGGC
>NW_007728936.1:165511-168035 GCF_000696425.1 Galeopterus variegatus
CTTGGGAGTGTGGTGCTGATAACACCAAGGTCGAGGGTTCGGATCCCTACGTAGGGATGGCTGGTTGGCTCACTTGGGAGAGCGTGGTGCTGACAACACCACGTCAAGGGTTAAGATCCCTTTACCGGTCAACTTTTTTTTTTTTTTTAAAGATCCTATTAGATAGGTATTACTGTACCTGTTTTATAGCAGAAGAGAAAAAGATTTGAGAGTCATAACTTCACAGAATTTGCAAGTATGATGATGGCAATTTGTGCTCAAGTATATATGACTCCAAATCTCAAATATTTCCTCCTATATCATAATGCCACAATGTTAATAAAAAGAGAAATATTTAATACATCTCAATGCCAATTGGTGTCAAATTATAAAGCTTAATTATCAGTAACTTTCAATTGCCTGGTCCCCTAACAATACTATAGTCCTGTGTTCACACAGTCATATATTTTTTGAAATTTGTAAAAGTAAAATATGTTGGTGTAATGAATTTTCACTTTAGTATTTGGATGGGAATCATGCAGAGTAGAATGTATCCCAATCCTTACAAATATAGGGCAAAAGCTTATAACAGTGCTGCAAAAAGTGAGCGCATCTGTATGATTGTTTTCTTCATACACAATATGAAACAAGATTTATTACCAGGAACTAACATTTCGAGTGGTGATTGAAAGTTTTCAACTCAGATGTCATCATTTTACAACTGACACATGTTAAAGATATTATCTTTAGAAGAAATAGAATATAGGAAAACCTAGAAGTATAAAAGACTCATCTTCTCATAATATCTTTTTGCATATGTATGTGTATATATGCATGTGTGTTTGTGTGTACTCACATGCACACACATATGAGCGTGAGCACATACACATATGGCTTATACAGAGAGGCAGAACAAAGACAGCATGAGTCTTAGGGTCATGAGGTCTTCGTGATAAGGTTAGTTCTCTAAAAAGATATAAGCTGAGTGACAAGCAAGTGGCTACATTTTTATTTCCATAAAAATACTCAATATGGTGAGAGGCCATGAGTTCTTTGTGATGAGATTAAAACCAAGGCCATAAGGTCTTCACGACGAGATTAGAATCAAATGGAGAAACAAAATCCAGGATGAGCAAATATACAAAAGGCAGCAGGTATTATTATTAAAAGACATAATAAGAAATGAGAAATAAGATAAAAAAGAGGTGTGCAAAAATGCTCACAGTTTATTATGGCCAGAATCCAAGACAAGAGCATGNTGGTGAGAGGCCATGAGTTCTTTGTGATGAGATTAAAACCAAGGCCATAAGGTCTTCACGATGAGATTAGAATCAAATGGAGAAACAAAATCCAGGATGAGCAAATATAAAAAAGGCAGCAGGTATTATTATTAAAAGACATAATAAGAAATGAGAAATAAGATAAAAAGAGGTGTGCAAAAATGCTCACAGTTTATTATGGCCAGAATCCAAGACAAGAGCATGAATATTAGACCAAATAAATTAGATATTTTTTTTCACTGTGCTATTCATATGTCCTCATAGATGTTGCTGGAAATTGATGGAAAGGTGCTTAGCACTAAAATATGCCAATGGAAGAATCTATTTTGTTCAAGACATGTTTAATATTTATTACAGATGTATAACATCGTATCTGACAAGAGCATACTCATGAATATGAATCCATGGAAAATACTTGGAAATGATTAAAAAAAAACTCTGCTATCTCCGTGGTCATATGTAATAATAATGACAGGCTTCTACCATGCAGATAACATCTATTAGAAATTATTACTTACTAAAAACATATAATTTGTAAATTTTGAAATATTTCCAGTTAGATTCCTCCGAAGCATCCATTTGCAATAGCCTATTGTGAAACAAATTTTAAAATGTGCTATTTCCTGATTTTTAGAGGAACAGGATGTTGGAACATAGATAAAGTCATCAGATTTTAGATTCAGAGACTATTGGGTTCAAATTTAGCTCAATCAATTCATGGCTGTGTGGATTTTCTGAACCAAAGTTTCCTCCTGAGATAGAGATATTAATATGTAACTTGCCCAGTTTTATTTTTTTAAATGGCTTAAAGGATGTGTATGAAAATAGCCTAGCAAGTTGAAGGACATTAGTAAATGGAAACTATTATTATTTCACTCAGGTGTTCACTTTTTTCACTAATTGTCAAATCTGTATTATCACTCCCATAAATTATTTAGTTTTCTCAGATTTGTTTATTTCTTCAATCACTGAATTTTTTCATGTTAAGTTTGTGTTCATTCACAAAGGTAAATGAGTCAGGGTCCTTGCTCTCAAGACATTCACATTCTAGTGGCAGTTGCTTCACTATTACAAATCCAGCTATGTGACTTAAACTCTTTTTTCTCTTCTGCATTTCAACCTGCTTATAATACAGATGAAATGATGCAATTGCTTTCCCAAAGAGATGCATTTATCCTAAAAAATTCAAGTAAATCTCTTTAGTAAAAGTTACGTAAACAAAGAAAAACAAAATACTCAAGAAGGAACAATTTTCATGTGTAAAC
>NW_007728936.1:169629-170286 GCF_000696425.1 Galeopterus variegatus
GCGCACTGTAGCAGTGCACCACCGGGCCGGCCCCTTATGTTGAATTTTAAATATATTTTGAGGTAGGTTGTTCTTCCATGTCGATGCCTTATTTACATAAGCTATGGTTTGCTTCAATGTTCAAATTATTAAAAAGGGTGAAAACATAAGAAGGGAGTACCTCTGGCTATCACTGTCAGGCTCAAGTTCTATTCCAGAACAGTGCAGAACCTGAAACAAGCCTGATAAAGACATAAATATGTTCACTAGTAGATATTATTTTATCAAGCAAAAAACTCTAATTTAAATATGTTGTGAATACTTGAAGATATAGGACAAAAGGTAAACGAAGAATGGTGATTTTAAAAGAGTTTCTATAACATTAATTAATAAAAAAATCTATAAAAGTAACTATAATATATGGCAGAAAGTATGAAGCAATTAAAAAAATTACAAATCATCGTGGAAGTTCAAGAGAACATAAATAATTTAGCTACTTGATAATGAAACACCTTTTGAATGAGGCCGATAGGTAGAAATGCATTTTAACAAGTATTAATATTTGTAATGTTTTATTAAAGCAATAAAATCAATTCTTAGGTGAAATTTCCATAAAGCTACAACTAGTTTGTTATTCCTAATTTAGACCATAGTAGAATACATAAAAGCTAAACCAAA
>NW_007728936.1:172085-173668 GCF_000696425.1 Galeopterus variegatus
GTATCCATTCCTAGAAGAGCTCATAATTGATGCTCTTTTATGTAAATGAGCTGCTAATGCATAGAATATTAGATTTGGTCCTTAGATAACTCCTAGTACAATTGTGCTCAATTCAGGAATTATTTGTAACTGTCTGTTTCTAATTTGGAAAGAGAAGATACCTAAAAACAGATGTGCTCACATCTAGCCTAGAATGTGTATGTAGTTCTATATGGTAAGAATGTGTAAGTCATTTTATTCTATTATCAAAGATATTATTGGTCAATTTTGGAATAGAACACCAGATCTTATTCCCCCTATCTCACACTATAACTTTGTACCCTTTGACCCACGTCTCGCCTTTCTCTGTCCACCCTCCCTGTTCCCTATCCACACCCCCAAACTTCTGTAACCACCACTCTACTGTCTACTTCTTTAAGTTTGACTTTTTTTGACTCCACGTATAAGTGAGATCATCTAGTATTTGACAGTCTGTGACTGGCTTATTTTACTTAACACAATGTCCTCTAGGTTTATCCATGTTGTCAAAAATGACAGAATTTCCTGTTTTTTTAAAGGTTGAATAGTATTCCATTATGGATACATGCCACATATTTTTTAATCCATTTGGTTTTTTGTGTTCTATTGACAGCGTGGTGACTATAGTTAAAAATAATGTATATTTCAAAATAGCTAAAAGAAAGGACTTTTAAATGTTCTTACCAAAATGATAGATATTTGAGGTGATGGATATTCCCAACTAGCCTGATGTGATCCACAATATATTCATGTATCAAAACATCACATTGTAACCNAAAAGTTACGTAAACAAAGAAAAACAAAATACTCAAGAAGGAACAATTTTCATGTGTAAACGTCTTATAATGAAGGTAAGACAAGGAAGATTCTTTCCTCTCTCCTCTCAGGGAGTCTCACATTCTACCTGACTCCCTTGTTGAGGGCAGTCATGCTGCGGACCAGCATTGTTGGGTTTGTAATTTTAGGTTTAGCTTTGGTTTGATTTGGTTTGGTTTATTTGTTGATTTGTTTGTTTGGGTATAACATGGCTTCTAACCAATTACCTCATGTAGTGCTCAAAGAAGGAAAGATTATCTGCTTAGAAGGCTGACCCCAAGAAATAAATGAGATTTGTGAAGAAAAGGAACTGACACATAATGGAGGCTTATTAAACACTTGAGTCCTCTCCCAATAATAGAATTAGATTTTGAAAGGAGATATTCCAAAGATGAAAGGAGTAGCACAGAATTTCCATGAATTCAAAAGAATACAATAAATCTTATCAAATAATGTCAGGCTAGTAGTGGCAGAAATATGATTTTAAGGTCAAGAGTAACTACATTCTTTTATATATATATATATATGAGTTATATTTATATTTGTATATATTGTATGTACTATATTATACACATAGATATCAAGATGGACAACAGAAAAGAAATAGGACTCCTGCTTATGGATACGTGGTGTAATGATGCTGAAAGGGCCTAAAATCATGTAACGTGGAGGACTTGCAAAGCTAAGGGTTTGAGAAAATACCTTGGCGGTGCTGAGTGTAATTAAATATGGGGAGTGCTATCCTGAAG
>NW_007728936.1:175145-176154 GCF_000696425.1 Galeopterus variegatus
AAGCAAAAAACTCTAATTTAAATATGTTGTGAATACTTGAAGATATAGGACAAAAGGTAAATGAAGAATGGTGATTTTAAAAGAGTTTCTATAATATTAATTAATAAAAAAATCTATAAAAGTAACTATAATATATGGCAGAAAGTATGTAGCAATTAAAAAAATTACAAATCATCGTGGAAGTTCAAGAGAACATAAATAATTTAGCTACTTGATAATGAAACACCTTTTGAATGAGGCCGATAGTTAGAAATGCATTTTAACAAGTATTAATATTTGTAATGTTCTATTAAAGCAATAAAATAAATTCTTAGGTGAAATTTCCATAAAACTACAACTAGTTTGTTATTCCTAATTTAGACCATAGTAGAATACATAAAAGCTAAACCAAAAGGAAATCAGTGTCTATGTTTTTATATTGTTTTATTTAGTCTGAAGATTGTTTAATGAATATTTCTTCCAACCACTTTAAGCACTGAGCATTCACCTACGCTTAGTCAGCAAATTAAAACAAAAACAAAAAACTTACATCATGTGCTAAAAGTTGTTTTAGATTTTATATACCTATATGATCATATTTCCTACACTCACAGAATTTATATTTAGTGAGATGTCAAAAGTGTTCTGATAAAAGAAGTACAGTATTGTGGGAACCTGAAAAAAAGGTCATCTAATTCCAGTTTTGAAACTGAGAGAATCTTTGCCAACTTTCAAAAAATTGTGAGTTTTCTTCAGGAAATTTCAGCAGCCGGAGAAAATGAAGCTGAGGTTGCTAAACTGAACCTTAAATCTTTTGTAAATGTGGACAACCAATATAATTGTACTTACTGCCTTCTGTAAATAGCGCATTATTATTTTAGGTGTTTATTGATGCAGTTTCTGTTTTTAACAGCTGAAGAATGAGGTGGATAGAAATATCTAATCATATGGAATGAAAACCCATGAGATGATGAAGAGATGGTGACATAACAAGGATGACGTCTGCAGTGAAAGTGATATTGTTGGCACA
>NW_007728936.1:177866-178586 GCF_000696425.1 Galeopterus variegatus
TTCCCAACTAGCCTGATGTGATCCACAATATATTCATGTATCAAAACATCACATTGTAACCAATAAATATATAAAATTTGTTAATTAAAAATAAAATAAAACTAATAAAAATTAAAAATTAAAAATAGTTGTGTGGAATTATGTGTGTCCATTTAAAGAAAAATAGAAATAAATTTAAACTGTTAGTATAACCTTGATTCCAAGGCATAGCTGAAGGCAAGGAAAAGAAAAGCTCAGTGAATGACTCTTATTAATCTAGCTTTAAATGGATGAATAATATGTTTCAACCTCTCTGACATATGGCGAGGTTTGCAGCAAGTTTGGCATAATAGTTTCACTTAATAAACACCTGATTAGCATTGTTTAACAGGTTTGGACTGTGTAAAAACAGTCAAATAGCAACATTCTGTTTAGTTAATTCCTCATTAGCAGACTCACAGTCACTGCATTTGACAGATTGTATACCAGTCTTGACACAAGGTGACCTCTTGCTTGGACCTGTTCATCACCTTCACTCTGTCATAAATGAAGTCAGTATAAATGTCAGAGTCAATGTGACATCACCAGAGGCTTCATGTGATGCCTTAAAGGTTATTATTTTCCTGACATTATTATTACAGACACAGTGAAACTCTATGTAGCAACAAATAAAATGAAGTTGATAAACTAGAATAAATTCTATAAATATATGAAAGCTTTTAATATATTATTGTAATAAAA
>NW_007728936.1:179906-184391 GCF_000696425.1 Galeopterus variegatus
GTTAAAAATAATTAACTAATAATTAAAATAGTTATTGAGCTATATTCTGTATTTCCTTTTAATGTCTATGCATTATTTAATCTAAGCTGACATGCTTCGGTACCACTGATTGAAAAAAATAAATAATTATAGCAAGAACAGAAGATATAAAGAATGTATGAAGAAAGTAATAGTCTAACCGGCTTTAGGCTCCAAATGATTCATCAGTTTTTCCTTTATCATACATTCCTGAGCTAGGCCTTATTAATACTTTACGAGATCAAACTTTGCTACAGATCTTGGTATCTTTATCAGAGTAGGAAACTGAAGTCCAAAGAAGGTAAGCAGCTTCCCCAAAGTCCTGCAGCTAGAAAATAACAAGTTGAGATTCTAAATTCAGCTCTATTTGATTTCAAAATTTATGGCTACAGTACGCCTAGTGTGCTTTTACAACTCCATGACACAGCATTCATTCCTTATCCATAGTTATTTTGCTTTATACATTTTTTTCTTTTTTTCAATAGTGGTCTTTTTCTTTCAATAGTAGTTTTTTCTGTAATTTCTTTCCTGCTAGGTTTATATGTGCATCATAAATGAGTTATTTTCTTATTTTTTTATATTTTATCTCATTTATAATTTATAAACATATTCCATTGAATCAACATCATTCATTGTCATCATTAATTAGGTATAGTCCATTTTCCTTTTGCCCACAGACTAATTGCAGGTGATTCAATATACCGATGCACAATTTTCTTAATAATCTATGATGTATCACATCAGGGGCAGCTGATCTAGAAATGCTCATTTTTTCAAGCACAATATTCCCTTATCTGCTTTTGTCAAATGTCATTCTTGAATGCTTTTCATTATTTTCTAATTGTCCAAATGTGTTTTATTCATTTTTATTGTCAAAGACAGGTTTACCTAAGGCATGGAGTTATGGACATAAAGCAATTCAGATTCATTAATATTTTTATACACCAGGTTAATTAATTATTTTATTGTCATTTTAGTGGTTATTTTCCAAAAATGAAGGGGAGAAATTTATAAATAAAAATCTTTTAAAATAATCTTTAAAATGTTCCTCCAAAATCCTGTGAAATTGAATAAAAATAACAAAATTGTTTATTTTGAAGTCTATGTTATTTTTATTCCAAGAAATCGATATTCTAAATGTAGGACTTCAAGAATCCTATCTCACAGCCTTGAGAGTAGCTAGAAACTTAGGGGAGAAGGTAGCAAGCAATTCGTTTTATTTATATTAAGTAAATTTTCTTATAGATAATTTGCTGTATTTGTTTCTTATATTTCAACATAATAGTCATTGCCATTTAACTTAGTTTACTTTGGGACTTTGGTGAGAATATTTAAGAAATAAACACAGACCTTTGTGACTTAAGTATTGTTTGCTTTCCCTTATTTGTAGGGGAAAACTGAGAGGCTACAGACTAACCTAAAGAAGACAGTTAATACTGTTTATTAATGTTTATACTGTAAAAGCTCAGAGACAATTATTCTTATTTCACAGTTTTAATGTTATTCACTCCCTACTCCAGAATAATAATAAAATCTCAAGCTTGTTTTAGTCTTTTGACTTGTTCCATATTTATTCCAGACATCCTTCTACTCTCTGATACACTTTGTGTATCTGATTTTGTGTATCTTCCTCATGCTGATCAAATCAGGGTCAAATTAATCAAACATCTCAGTATATTCTTACTCTCTGCCCCCCTCCCTTTTTTCTCTTGTCTTTCCTCTTGTGTTTTGTCTTTTTTTGTTTCATCGTTAGGGTAAGAATGTAAACTAAAATACATATCATTGCTTTATTCGCTAAACAGTTTTATTTAAAATGCACACTTTGCCATATTAACTTGTTTTCTTAGTGCTATTATTTGCTTAAAATAGAGCCATAAAACATTTTTATGTGGTAAATATCTCCTAAAATTCATAGACTAAATGAATTTCTATTTGCTACGAACTTTTACAGGATGTTAGTAGCTGCTTAAGGCAGATTTTACAATACATTTGTGAAATTTGGATGACTCCAGTGTTTTAAAAATGCTAAGTTGGGGCCGGCCCGTGGCTCACTCGGGAGAGTGCGGTGCTGATAACACCAAGGCCCCGGGTTCGGATCCCATATAGGGATGGCCGGTTTGCTCACTGGCTGAGCGTGGTGCTGACAACACCAAGTCAAGGGTTAAGATCCCCTTACCGGTCATCTTTAAAAAAAAAAAATAAATAAATAAAAATAAAAATGCTAAGTTGTTTGAAAATTTTTGGCAGAGAAGTGTGTGGAAAGATCTCTGAAAAGAATTGAACCATTTCTGAATCTTATGATTGTCAGTGCAGACTGAGCCATTTATGGCAGGATGTGTGTAATACATCGTGATATTATGAAATATTACTCATTTCTAATTCATTACAAAAATACTTTCCTAAACTTCCATATGTGATGGATGGCTAGAAACCAGGTATTCACATCTAATTATAAGGCTTTATCTGTGTACTAAAATGGATTCTATTTATCTATCAGTGAAATCAATCCATGCATTTTTCTGTGTGTCTGTCACTGTACTACCTAAGCACTTAGCAAAGATATTAAATTAGCCAAAAAGTGTGGAGTGGGATGTTTTCCTTGTCTTTACTACATTCATCTAAGCCAACCCAAAGCTAAGCAGACTGTGACTAATATTGGAAGCCTTATTCTTATCTCAGACAGAGTTGATTTCATTCTTGTTATTATTAATTGGTGGAATGCCAACAATATATTCAGCACAGGACATAATTGCACAATATGTTCTTTCTCCTGCAACCTAGAAAGGGATCAACTGCTTTCATCTGCTAACCTTGATGCCAAAGTGATAAATGCCCTTTCATAACCCCAGTTTCCTCTCCTGCCTCTCTTCCTTTATTTACTTCCCTCACCAGTTTTCTTTTAAAAAGAGACCCATTAAAAGTTACTTCTTCATTTTGCAAAAGAACTGTAGAAAATAATAGGTATTCCCTTTTAAACTTAATTCTTGTGAAATGTTGAAGTAATAAAAAAGAACATATTCATATATTTATTTTATTTCTCTGAGGATTATAATAATACCTGCTTAGAGTTTCTACTGACACATGTCTGGAAAACACTAATATAGAGATTATGTATATATTTACCTCACATAAATTATTTCTATAATATATACTATAAATATTTATATATTCATTACATGTTTTAGATTAGATTATAGACATAAATTATGTTGTGATACCACATAAATAGCATGAGATGTTCAGAGATGGATTTTTATACAATCTCTTTCCCTCGGAAATGTAGATTTCCTTTTATATGTTCCATCCTATTTAACTTTAATTGCATCCTTGAAGAAAGAACATGAGCTACTTGAATTACATTCACTGAGTTTTAGAACTTTTCTGGAAAGACTCGTTTTTTGGTTTGTTTGTTTGTTCTTTGTCTTTTTTATTTAGTTTGGTAAATACTTGAGAGCTGTACTTATTGCATCTAAAATCAAACTAACACCATATTTATTAAAACAAGAGAAAAATAAATGTATTAAATTATTTTTGTTCATCATTAACATGAGCAAATAATAAACAGTTTAATGTTGATTATAAATGGTCAGGACCATTAGTAAATTAAAGTGTACTTCCATTTACATATTACATTTGACCAAGTGGGAATTCAGACTGGTCATATCCACCCACAGGGAAACAGTGGCTGCAAACCTAGGATAGTTGAACCATGAACAGTAACAGAAACGTAAACTTTTCATTAGATAGAAAAGTTAAGCATAGGTAAGTCATTCTGAAAGCTGTGGTGCAGCCATTATTTTTACAGAAATTATCTTTTGTCATTTGTACCCCCATAATCTAAAAATTTTCAGCTCAAGTCATATTCCAGCACAGTACAGGACCTAAAACAGGCCTGGTAAATATATAAGTGCTTATTATTTTTCTGAGCAAAATTTTTTCTAATTTTAATAAGTTGTAAAGGCTTGAGGACAGAGAACAAAAAGGAAAAAAAAGAAGAAACAAGAATGAAAACATTCAAAAAGCTTCATATAATATTAATTAATAAAAGGATCTATAAGAATAACTATAATATATGGTAGAAAGTACAAAGTGATAAAAATTACAAATTTTCATGATAGTTCAGAAGAACATAAATCACTTAGCGAGCATGCTAAACTTACCTACTTGATCCGGGCTGATAGGAAGAAATGCATTTTAGCAAGTAATAGTGTTTATAACTTTCTATGAAAGCAATAAAATTGATTCCTGGGTGAAGTTTTCATGAAATTGCAAAGGTATTATACTACAGACTAAACTGGGAATAACATACTAATTTTTAAAAAAAACTTTTTAATTTAAAATTTTAGGAAGAAAATCTACGCAATTTACCATGCAGGTAAACCTAGAAATTAGAATCTAAAAAAAGGCAAAATGTAAATCTTTTTACGCATTTTATTTTCTATGTGTTTCAATATTTCACACACATTC
>NW_007728936.1:184579-185754 GCF_000696425.1 Galeopterus variegatus
GAATAACATACTAATTTTTAAAAAAAACTTTTTAATTTAAAATTTTAGGAAGAAAATCTACACAATTTACCATGCAGGTAAACCTAGAAATTAGAATCTAAAAAAAGCCAAAATGTAAATCTTTTTACGCATTTTATTTTCTATGTGTTTCAATATTTCACACACATTCTAAATCACAGCTGCATGTAAATACAAAAATGTTTGACATTCTGGGGCTATTTCAGTAATTTCTCAGTTTTTTTTTTTTTCCTGCAATTTATGTCCTAATTAAAGTGGAAGCTTAATAATCAGATATATAATTGGCTTTATATTTAGAGTCCTATTATTTTTCTAAAAAAAAGGTGTTTTTTTTCTTTTCTTCTATTTTATAGCTTACTATTTTTCAATAAGGGAAAAACCAAGGCACATGAGTATTAGATTAAGCTTTTAAAAATTCTAGTTCATAAAACTTTTATGCTTGAAAAACATTAGAATTTCCTCATGTTCATGTAGCATTCTAGGCAAAAGTAGAGGTCAGAAGCAAGGCTCTGTCCCATGAAATTATGCACATACACAGGGTAAGAGATGCTCTGTTATCTCTGTGATCTCCAGATCACAATGGTCATCCAATATAAAGCTACCAGACAGAAAATAGACTACAGGAAAGTATCTGGGGGATGTTTTCCAGGCCAGGTCCTGAAGTGGTACATCGCTTCTGTTTATGTTCTTTAAGGTAGAAGTCACTGTCATGTCCCTATCTAACTGCAAGTGTGGTTGAGAAATACTGTGTAGCTGGGTACCCCAAATGAAGAGGAGAATGCAGATTTTGGTGACAACAAAAATTCTCTGTCACAGGCCATTCTAATAGTGACCAATTAACAATTTGTGCCCAATTTTTCAGACAAAGAAATTTCTCTGAGGAAATTAACCCCAAATTACTGACCGAATTTCTTAGTCTGTTTTGTGCTGCTATAACAGAATACCACAGTCTGGCTAATTTATAAACAATAGAACTTATTTCTCATGGTTCTAGAAGATGGGGAGTCTAAGACTGAGGGGCTGGCATCTTGTGAGGGCTTTCTTGCTGTGTCATCTATGGCAGAAGGCAGAAGTTCAAAGTCCTGGATCTCCATTGTACCTATAAACTAATGCACCAGTTATCTGTCTCCACTTCTCTCCCAATATACAACAGAGGA
>NW_007728936.1:186782-188557 GCF_000696425.1 Galeopterus variegatus
TACATAGTCTGCTTTCTTCAGAGGAGAGTTTGGAGATCCAAGATTTGTTTCACTTTTATAGAACAGAATCAAGGCTTTATCAGAACAGAATCAAGGAAATAAAATTTCTTCTAATATTTAGAATTTATTTGATCTATTTGCTTTCAGGTAGTTCTAGGACCAGTAAATATATTCTCATCTTTTTTACTTGGCCTAGTTTTTAAGTCTGTTTTACTTCTTTGCTCTTTATTTCATCTGCTATGGGTGAAATGTGTCCCCTCAAAGTTCATGTATCAGAAACTTATTGTTCATTTTAACAATGCTAAGAGGATGGGAAATTTGATTATGGTATTTGAAAGGTGGGGCCTTTAATAGGTGATTAGATTGTCAGTACTGTGACCTTGTGAATGGATTGATCCATTCATGGAGTAATGGGTGTGGTTCTGATGGCTTTATGAGGAGAGAGAAGGTGAAGGCAAACTCTCTCTTGCTCCACTTGTCCTCTCCATGTAATATCCTGAATTGCTATAGAGAGTTACCATCAAAGCAAGCCTCACCACATGCACCCACTGGTCTGTGGATTTCCCAGCCTCTGAAACTGTAAGGAATACATTTCATTTCTTTGTAAATTGCCCAGTTTCATGTATTGCGTTACAAGCAACAGAACTGGATTAATACATTATCTCATTCTCTTGAATCACAGGAAACATAGGCATTAGTGGGAAGGTATCATTTTTCTAGTAAGCACCTGAGCTGAGATCAAGAGCTATATATAGTTTTTTGTTTGTTTTTTGACTGAGATGTCTTTATAGGATTTGTTGCTCTGAAACGTTTTTAGACATATTCCTACTTTTGGGATCCAGAAGTTGCTGGCTCTTCTAACCTTAGTAGTTTCCAATTTTGTGATATTCTCTATTCCCTTTCATTTTTGTTTGCAATCCATCCAATTCTTTTTTGAGTCATCTCTTCCTTACAATACGTCACTAAGTGCAACAGGAAATACATAAAACCATTTTGGCTCTTTCTAACCTTTTTCTCCAGAACCACAGGACTGTAAGCTGTTATCTTCCTTTCAAATTGTCGCTAGTACAGTTTTACCAAATGTTCTGCAAAAGTATGGTAGACACCATCCAGCTTCTAGTCTACTATATCCATTTCCTTGTTGGATGCTTCTGCCCTTCGAAACACAACGCAAGTCGCAACCCACTATTAAGGATGCTTTTAAAGTAATATCCTAATTAAGGTACTAAATTCTTTATGAGCCAAAATAATGCTAGCTATCCTTTCAAATAACAGATCAAATATAAATAACAGTTCAAATGTAGGGGAGTTTATTTCTTGCTTATATAATAGTTCTGAGTGAGGGGGAAAAATAGCAGGTCAGGGAAATTCTCCTTTAAGCCATTAATCAGGGAATCAGGAAGGCAGAAGTTATGCCATTTTTAACATTTGATTTTTAAGTTCTAACTTGTTCATCTCCACTGCAGTGAGCTGGAAAGGGGACAGAGCATGGGAAAGTATATAAGGAAGTCACTGGTGATCCAGGTGTGGCATTGGCACACATCACATCTTCTCACATTCTATTGGATAGATCTTAGCATGGCCATACCTAGTCACCATTGAGTCTGGAAAATGTCATCTAGCTGTGTCCCCTGGCAGAATTTAAAATCAGATACACACATATCTGATGAATTAAGAGAAAATGAGATTCCACCTATTTACCAAAATCTTGCTTTGTAATGATTCTTTGAATTATAAAACATAAATAAAGCAAAATATTTACCTCCTAGTAGACC